>NW_017307768.1:377347-387654 GCF_000935625.1 Nanorana parkeri
GGAGCTGCGGGGCCCATGTGCCTTGACTTCAACTACAACATTACCGTCAGTGTTTCATAGTGAGATCTGTAAGATGGAATGTCCGAGAACTGATGGTTTTAGGGCGAGAAATCTTCTTTTTTTCGCAATAGTAAAGAATATTAAACGTAACAATCGGCCTTTAGCAATGCTGCCCGATGGAGGGAATGTCAGTGATCCTGCCTGCGTGTGGGCCCTGTGCGGCCTCAGCAAGTCACTGCCTCATCCATCTGTATGTGCGACCTTCACAGGAGGAACAGACACCCATCCAGGACCATGATGAGCAACAACATATATGAAGTAATTACCTGCCGCTCCCCGGCTTCCTGATTGGCAGCTCCATGCTCCTTGGTGAAGAGGGAGCATGGAGCCGGCTTCCAGGCCAATCAGGAACGGGGGCGGCTTGTAATGACTCGCCGCCCGGCTTCCTGATACCGGAAGATCCTGGCATAGGGAGCATTTGGCTGGGCGAGCATGAGTATTCGCCCAAATACTCGGCACTGATACTGATACTAGTATTGGTATCGGTGCATCCCTAAAAATGTCAGTCACATGACTAAAGGTCAAGCAAAACAAACGACAAACGCACTCAACAATTTGTCACCAGTTATACAGTAAGGTGCACACGAAATGGGCTTTGAACAGTAAAACAGTAGAAAGGCATCATGGCACACTCACAAACCAGCATGTAAAACAACTTGTCTCACGCATGGGGTTTCTCAGCTGCCAATGGGATGTGCGGGATCCCTTGTGTGTTCCTGTGCTTTTAAGGAGGCCGGGCTTCCTCCTGACAAACCTGCACCCAATTTGAAATCTTCTGCCCCCATGTGCTCCAAGATGGAGACTCTCATAGTTTAGAGTTAGGACCGCACTATAAGAGGTGCCTTGGCGCGGCAGTGCGGCTTTCACATTTTCTGCAGAAGACGTGTATCCAAACCTCTGTTTTTAACCTCAGCGGTGAGACAAGTTTTTTTACATGCTGACTTGTGAGTGGGCCATGATGCCTTTCTACTGTTTTACATGACTAAAGGTGGCCATACACTTTACAACCCTTGCTCCACTGCTAGCATTAACTTTTCAAATTCTCTTCGATTAGGAAATTTTGCAATCGGATGCATTAACATTAGGCAGTCGCTTCTGCTAGCCCAGCAGTTGTTTTTTTTAGCCCGGTGTCCTGTACAGCATTGGGGGTGCACATACACAGGATTATGTGCAGTATAGTGTCAGAGCAAACACTGCCATCTAGTGGTCATTTATATGTTATACACCCCGGAGAGGAAGATGGAAGTTCTATACATTGTAATAAGTATGTAAGTCATAGACACTGGGGGATCCAGAGCCTGGCACATGCCTGGGCGCCCCTTGAAGACGACTGAAGTTCCCGACCCACAGAGACAGCTGACCTTCCCAACCCCCCACCACATGAGCATCTTCAATTAAACTTGAATTGGACCTCTTAGTAACTTTACAAGTCTGCCTGAACCCTGACATATCCCTGTATGCAGGAGCAACGGTATAGTTTTATTTTAGAAAAGCTCCAACTTTTACCATTAAAAAGTCATCCATAAACTTCGGTCAGTGAGTGTGCCTAGGCTGAGATGATGTTATTATGCTGCAGGCAGGAGGAAGCATTTCCTCAGTCTCCCCCTCCTCCAGCGATCAGACTTTGCATTGTAACTTTGTGGCAAGTCACAAGGTGAAAGGCTGCAGCAGGGGGCTGATCTGTGTTAGGCATTTGTGAACACAGCCAGGAACTGCCACCGCAGTCCAAGAAGTAGATGGTGACCCTGGACGATACTCAGACAAAGGTAGTGCCATCCTTCTGGAGCGAAGATGAGAGAGAGAGAAAGGAAGAAAGGGAAGAAGGAAGGAAGGAGCAGAGGGAAGGGACAAAGGACAAAAAGAGCAAGTGAAGTAAAAAAAGAAAGAAGAAACAAGTGGAGGAGGGAAGGAAAGGAGGAAGGAAGGAAGGAGGGGGAATTAAGGATAAAAGGAAAAATGGAAGGAAGGAAGGAGGGGAGGGAGTGAAAGATAGAAGGAAGAATAGAACGTAAGAAGGAAGGAAAGAACAATGGAAGGGAGAGAAGGAAATAAGCACAGTAGGAATGACAGAAGAAAGAAGAGTAGGAAGGAGGAGAGAGGATGGAAGGAAGGAAGGACAAAAGGAAGAAGTGAATTGAACAAAGAAGAAAGAAAGGAAGATACACAAGGAGAAAGGAAGTAAAGAAGGAAGGAAGGAACAAGAGAAGGATGGAAATAAGGAGAGAGCAATGGAAGGGAGGAAGGAAGGAAGGAGCAGAGGGAAGGGACAAAGGACAAAAAGAAGTCAACAAGGAAGAAACAAGTGGAGAAAGAAAAAGAAAGAAAGACAGGAAGGGAGGGAGAGAATGAAAGATAAAAGGAAGAATAGAACTAAAGAAGGAAGGAAAGAACAATGGAAGGGAGCAAGGAGAGAAGGAAAGAAGCACAGTAGGAAGGACAGAAGGAAGAAGAGTAGGAAGGAGGAGAGAGGACGGAAGGATTGAGCGGAGGGAAGGAACAAAGGACAAAAGGAAGAAGTGAAGTGAACAAAGAAGAAATAAAGGAAGATACACAAGGAGGAAGGAACAAAAGAAGGATGGAAATAAGGAGAGAGCCATAGAAGGGAGCAATGAGAGAAGGAAGGAAGGAAGGAAGGAAGGAAGGAAGGAAGGAAGGAAGGAAGGAAGGAAGGAAGGAGAGAATTGACAACATTCTGTGCTGGGTTGGTGTTCCTCTCTTCTGAGCAAGAAGTTGGAGTTTGTACATTTAGTTTCCTCTGGAAGTCATTGTTGCTCTCCGGTGGCTCCTCATCACCACAATTGTCATTACCTCTGACAGGGAATGTTCTCCTCTGCAGCTAAGCAGTACAGCTCAGTCACCTGCCCGCCCCCAGCCTGTGATTGGACAGTGACAGATGGATGAGGTTGTTTGTCATTCTTATATCGGCGCGGAGTTCACCTCTACAGACCTCGGCTGTGTCATAATTGCACATTAAAGGGCCGCATAACTTTTGTGATCATATGTAAGAACAACGACTTCCCTTGCATGTGATTCCCGGGAGCTGGATGACCAGAGACGGCTGGAGAGATCCGGAATCCGGCTCCTGTGTGTGGCCAAACCTTCAATGTGAACCTTCAGCTGAACCAGAAATCACCGTCAGATGTCACCATTCCGGGAGTGTGAGCTCTGAGATCTGCCCCCCTCGGAGGGAGGGGGGGCAGACGCGTCATCTGTACGGATTCTGTGCTTTTCACTGCGTGCCGTGTATCGATATTGATGAATGAAGCTCCTATGAGAGAAGATTATGACAACAGCCACAGCCTGAGTACAAAAGTCTGCTCCCTGCCAGCATGCTGCAGAGAGGGAGCCTTGCTCTCTGTGGGGAAGCAGTGGTCTCTCTGCAGTGGTCTGACACACCCCTTCCTAAGTTAGAGTTAAAGCTCTCCAATCAGCAGGGAGCAAATGTCTGTCCCCCACCAGCATGCTGCAGAGAGGGAGCTTTGCTCTCTCTGTGGAAGCAGTGGTTTCTCTGCAGAGGTCTGACACACCCCCTGCTAGAGCTCCCCAATCAGCAGAGAGCAAAAGCCTGTCCCCTGCAGAGAAGGAGCCTTGTTCTCTGTGGGGTAGCTGTGGTCTCTCTGCAGAGGTCTAATGCACCTCCTTCTAAGTTAGAGCTAGAGCTCCCCAATCAGCAGAGACCAAAGGTCTGTCCCCTGCCAGCATGCTGCAGAAAATGAGACTTGCTCTCTGTGTGTAAGCAGTGGTCTCTCTGTAAACGTCTGACATGCCTCCTGCTAAGTCAAAGCTAGAGCTCCCCAATCAGCAGGGAGCAAAAGCCTCCCACCCCATCCCCCCCCCCTCCCGAGTAGAAGCAGCGGTCTCTCTGCAGTGGTCTATCTCAGAGCTAGATCTCCCCAATCAGCAGGGAACAGAAGGCGAGTCCCAACCTGTGACTGGACAATGAAGGACCTGCAGCACACCCCTGAGGTTACCCCTCTGCTCTCCTCTCTAGTAAGAAGCAGTAGAACCCTGATTGGCTCAGAGGGCTGCACCACCTCCGTTCTGTTGTGCAGAGGAATACAGGAAGATATTCTGATACTGTTACTAGTTCTGTGTAGAAATAAATGTAACGATTCTCTGAGTCTATTAACCACTTCAAGACCAGGTGTTTCACCCCCTTCCTGTCCCGGCCATTTTTCAGTATTCAGCGCTGCGGTACTTTGACTGACATTTATTCCATCATGCAACGCTGTACTGAAATTAATTTTATACCATTTTTTGGGGACAGATAGAGCTTTCTTTTGGTGGTATTTATTCACCACCGCGGGTTTTATTTTATACTATATTAAGGAAAAATGACTGAAATAACCCGACGCGTGTTTGCATGTGTGTATGTATGGGGAGGACTTTAAAAATATATATATTTAATTATTTTTTATTTGTAACTTTACATTTTTGGGAGGGAACTTATATTTTTTTTTTTCACTCAAAAGAGAACTATGGGGTCAGGGCTTAGGCACATCCAGGGACCTCATACAAGCGATCCGCCGGCTCCATAGCCGGCGGATCGCTTGTATATTAACGGGCATTGCTGCCTGTTTTCAAATAACGGGCATTTCCCGCGCGCGCGAGGGGGAGTGGCTGAGTGGACGTCTAAAGACTAAAGATCTAGAGAGCTCCTGGCCGGCCGTTTTTTACAACGGCCGGCCGGGATGTGGTTAAAGGGAAATAGTTTTATACATAGAGTCCAGTTATAATATGTTGCCCAGAAACTACAAGTCTCAGCATTCCCTGCCACGTGACTTGCAGCACCTTGGGAGGAAGCTGGACGCGATTCCCCGATAATGACCTCCTAGTTCAGGTAAGAAGAGACGGAGAGAAGAGACGGAACGATTCACATTTTCAAGATTTCAAATATATTTACAAAAGTTTTGAAGAGTAAAAGGCGAGTACAGAGCAAAGAATCCAAAATGTTCACAGACAGTCATAACAATCCATGTAAAAGTACAACAAATCTACAATACGAGATTTTATATCAAAGACGTTTCATGGAATGTGAGAAAAAGGTCCGAAATCTGGAGAGACTCAACATGTGTCACACTGTGCGCTCCAATCAAACATGAACATCAGCATTCAGGATTGGGTGGCTAGGGAGGAGCTCAGATTGAGACCCAACCCAGTCTGAGCTCCTCCAGACCCAGAGAGATCTCCCGAACACTGAAATAAGATCCTACAGGGAATCCCCAGCCCGCAGCTGAATGCCCATGGCACTTCCTTGTTGAGCTTCGGTTCACACCCGAGCTCATCCCTACAGATGTCAGATCATTCCTGCTGAGTGGTGCCAACGTTCACCCGGGCAGGAAATGTCCATACTAGGTGGTCCTTTGACCTAAATCCCTTCATCCCTCTCTTTATGAATCTGATCCTGAAAAAAATACAGACCAGGTTCAGGGTTCCAAGCATTGGCCTCCCCATGCTCACCACAACCAAAGGCTGACCATAGACGAGTAGATATCTTCCTGAGGATGCAATACTTGGATGTGGTATGCCATATGGCCAAGAGCTTGAGGACACCTGGCCATCACTCCTATATAAGCTTGTTGGGCATTTGAATCCAAATGTATGACCATTACTATGGTGTCCCCTCCCACCGCCTTTTGTAGCTTACTGTCACCGCAGGTTTGGAAGAGGACAAATTGTCTGAAATGTCTTTGTATGCTGTAGTATTAACAGAACCTTCACTGGAAACGCCCTCCTACCCTCTCACGACCCGGCTCACAAGCGGCATTGCAATCCATCCCAAAGGAGTTCAGTGGGGTTGAGGTCAGGATTCTGTGGAGGACACTCAAGTTCCTCCACACCAAACTGGTCACACCATGTCTTTATGGCGCTGGCTTTGTACACAGGGGACAGTCATGGTGGAACAGAAAAGGGTCTTCACCAAAATGTCACCACAAGACTGGAAGAGGACAATTGTCTACAATGTCTATGATGGAGTATTAATAGAACCTTCACTGGAGACACCTGAGCTCCATCATTTGGAGGAGGGGGGTCCATGTACTTTTGCCCATTAAGTGAACTTTATTCCTTTGGATGGAAGGATTCCCTGAGCTATAACGAGAGCCTTTGACTCCCAAGGTCACTCATTATGGCTAGATAGAAACAGCAAGTTCATTGTAAAAAGTGCTTCAAAATGCAGCTCTGCGTGAAAAATCAACCCGTTTATGGCTTCCTCAACCCGCAAACAATGGAGCAAATAAAGGAAATGGACCAGTAATCAATGATGTTGCTGTTGAATCTGGCTTTATCTAAATCTGGCATGATAGCACACCATTGGTTTGCACAGTCACCATCTTAAACTTACTTCCTGTGCTTCCCCCCACCACCCCCACCACAACCACCACAATCCAGATCTTGGAGCACTCTCTCCAGCCTGGCCAGGTCTGAGCTCTGTTATATGATGGGGAGTGGGGACCTATAGCCCTAGGAACCTTTTTTATGAAGAATGTAAGAGGAGGAGCTCCAACTCATAGAAGTAGATGGGAACACCTAAAACTCTAAGGTGGACAGAGACACAGTAGAGGGTAACAGGAGGAACTGGATCTCATAAAAGTAGATGGGAGCACCTAAACCTCTAAAGGTGGGCAGAGACAGAGTAGAAGGTAACAGGAGGAGAAGGGAACACCCAAAAGTGGGCAGGAACATTCAAAAATCCAAAATAGACAGGAACAGAGTCAGGAAATATGGCAGGAAGATCTCACTTTTGGGGTATCTATATAGGTGAATATAAGAAGCCAGAGGTTTACTCAGCCCATCAGGCTCCACCTACAACCAAAATATAATTTTTGGGTGACCCTTCAATGTAAACTGTCTATAATTAGTACCATTTTGATTGGTTCATCACTATGAAAGGCATGTGTACTAGTCAATAGGAAAGCGCAGGAGGTGGGAGGTTTTGTGTGAGCTCTCTATGGGTCCATGTGTTGCTGTAACACGTTACATGCATTGGTGCAATGAGGTACCCTTAACTCTGAATGGCACCCCAAAGCACCATGCTGACAGACATGGGTTGCCGTGCCCAGCACTCCCATAATTAACGCATGTGTTATTTTTGGTTCATTGTGGTGTGTTTTGGGCACCATTCATATACGGGATGCCGGAACATGACGCTTTTAACACATGGCAGAAGACCAGGCTGGTGGGAATGTGCCCTTATCTCAAAGTTATCTGTTCAGTTCTGGCCAATTCCTTAAACTTTTGGATACATAGTAAGAATCTTTAACATTGTTTCACAAATAAGTGACATGCGTTTCACCCCAAATATACAGCAATCAGATCATTACTGACCATGATCAATACCTTCTAAACCTCCTCCAGGTCACATGATACAAAGAAGAAATGAGGCAAAAGACAACATACAGACAATCCAATATAACTAACACAAAGTACAAATACAATGTAACAATCTATAGGACAGTATTTGCATCTTGTACATCATTTTGCCACTTTATAGATCGCTGGTGCGGCCTCATCTGGAATATGTGGAACCAGTTTTGGTCACCAATCCACCGGAAGGACGTCCTTGAGCTGGAGAGCGTCCAGAGAGGGGAAACTAAGCTAATTAAGGGGCTGGAGGATCAAAGCTATGAGACAAGGTTGCTAAATTTAAACTTGTTCACGCTGGAAGTGATGACACTTAGGACAGGTTCAGATCTGGTCCAGAAAATGGTGTGAACCTGCCGTAGCTCCAGTGCATTCCAGACCAGACAAAATGAGACATGCAGTCATTTTCTGGTCTAGGTCTGGAATGGACTGCACTGGTGTGAACAGAGGCCAGAAATAGTATAGGGATACACTAGGATGCATTTTGGGTCCGGAAACAGTCTGGTCAGGTCTGGAGATGATCCGGGCATGGTGTGAATGGGCCCTAAGAGAAGATATGATTTTGATGTACAAGATGTTTGGTGGTGATGGCAACATCAGCAATAAACCTTTTACTGTAAACTCCCTAACAAGGACTAGAGGCCACCACCGAAAACTGGTGGAGAAAAGATTTATCCACAAAGGGGGGTAGGGGCTTCTTCTCAGTCAGAGCGGTTACATTTTGGAACTCGCTGCCACAAGCAGTGGTATCAGCAAAGAATATTAATTAGTTCAAAAATCATTTAGATCCCTTCCTTGGAGGCTGTAACATACAGTGGTACAGGTATTCTTAAATACTAGATCACACAGGGACTTGTATACACACACGCACACACAACATGCACACGCAAAGTTGTATCGGGCAAGGCATCGGAGCATTTGGGAAAGTACTCACCCATATACTCGGCATCGATACTTGTATCGGTATCAGTGCATCACTAGTGACAACACTGCTCCTCAATAGATACAGTAGGGTAAGTGAGCGTTGTCACCCGAGAACAAGCAGTGTATTATTGGCAGGATCACCAGGGGAGAATAAAGAAAAAAATACAATGCAGCCGCCACTTGAAAGGACTGGGGAGCTGCAATATGTTACATTTTTGGTTTTAGATACATTTTAAATAAAGTTTCCTGCAAAAGAAGACATATTTAGCTCACCTCTCTGGTGCTCTCGTAATAACTAAGCCAGGGGTAGGCAACCTTGGCACGAGGGACGGGGGGCATTTTCTTATGCTGTTAACAGTTATAAACAATTCAAAGAAATTTAAAAAGAAACAGGAACTCCATATGGTAACTCCTCCCCCGAGGAGCAGACCTGGACCACAACTCAGCTCCCAGAATGCAGCAGCAGCCTCCCTTACTTAAGCGGGCTGTGCAGTCTATCAGATGGAGTGTAGGGGGGCGGGGACAGACAAAAAACTGATCAGAGTGTCATGTCCGGGGCAGAACATTGCAACATTGTTGGAAGAAAATAAGTAAAGTAATAATTATTCTAATGTAAACGGTTCTTCCTGTTGGAAAACTTCTTAGAGGGCGACGGATGTGTATTTCAGGAGTTACATGATTATTATTATTATTATTATTATTGTAATGTTTACATGCTGGTCATTTTTTTATGTCACTTTCCCATAATTTCCTTCATAATAATAATTAGAGGTTGAGGGAGTTGCTAGACTGGGAGCCAATGAGGTGCTGGTAAAAGGAGAGGCCAGAGTGAGTAGGGAGGTGACCTTATAAGTCTTCCACTGCTCTTTCACTGCCCAGTCAGCAGACTAGTGGTGGACAGAGGCCGAGGACACCACTGTATTTCTTAACTAAAAGTGGTGTCATCCACCTGGCCATGCTGTGTGGTAGAGCTGTGTAAGTCTCGGGACTGGATGGAAAGAAACACAAATCCTTTGGCAGGTAAAGCAGCTCCCACATATGTAATTAATCCGTGGAGTTCAGCCTGTATGAGCAAATATGATTGCCTTCACGGTGGTAATTGAATTAGCTGTACACAGAAAGTACATCTTTAACAATAAAGAACATTGATAAGATTGACATGATCACATTCACATAGATGAGAGTATACGATGCTGGATTTCCATTCCATGCCTGGAAGATGGAAAGTGTTCATAGTTACATAGTACGGTATTTTGCGGTCCATAAGACGCACCGGACCATAGGACGCAGGGAGGTCCGGCGCGCCTTATGGAGCACTCGACAGACTGTAGCTTCTGTCACAGCTTCTATGACAGAAGCTGTGACAGAAGCTGCAGTTAGTGACTGCTGAGACAGGCGGATTTTGGTTTGTTTGGCATCAAATTGTTTTGTTTTTTCCCCTTCTGATTTAGAGATAAAATATGACAAACGCTTCTGAATAGAAAAAAAAAAAAAGGTATTTCTTGCCAGTAAAAGGCGGAAAGTACATTAAGTATCTAATACAACACAGAAAAAAAACATGTAGAAACATTCATCGGGTTTCCGGAAAATTCCAATAAACAAAGTCCAAACTTACTAAGAACATGGACAAAGCTTAAGCCGGGGAGTGGGGGGGGGAGGGGAGGGGCTAAGTTACGTAGAGATCAGAAATGAAGAAAAATGTACCGTTAAAGTTTTCTTTTTTTACAAAATAAATACCTCTCTACAAACCCGAAATTGCCACCCAAACGTTTCATAGTAACTTAAATGTTTCCTTTTACACGTCCTCAGGTTATGACCGGACAATTCACGTAGAGTTGTTGTCGCCGTCAATTTGTGAGGCTGAGTTCGTATTAGCAGCACTCGCTGTCTCTATGGCGGGAGAAAAACCAGAGTGACCCCTCCGCGAAAAAAATCCAGGGGGGGGGGGGGGGGGGGGTGGC
>NW_017307768.1:387785-391516 GCF_000935625.1 Nanorana parkeri
GAGGGGTCGTCACTCCGTTGCCACCTTGGCGAGGTTGGCTCTTACACGAGCCTGGTCCACCGAGTCCAGTAAATTTTTGGCATCCACTGCCAGCGCGTGCGAAGCCGTCAGCATCTGCTTCTTACACTCGTCGCTCAGCGACGTCACCGAGTTCTGCTGCGCCAAACGCATCTTGCTGATCAGGTCCGCCAAGTCTTTGCTGAGCAGCTTCTGCGTTCCTTCGATCTGAAGAGACAGAAAGATTATCAGCGAAGGAATACAAAATAATAACAAAAATCGGTTCTGATGAGGCCGAATTCTGGAAATCCTCCCCAAAGATTAAATCATGTTTATAAGAAGAATTATTATTTCTACTGACCTTCAAATGTAAAATGTGAGATAATAAAATGTGTAACTCTACTGCAAAGTCATGAGGAAGGAGGAGGAGGAGGAAGGGAAGGAAAAGGAGAAGGAGAAGGAAAAAGGAGGAGAAGAAGGAAAAGGAAAAAGGAGGAGAAGGAAAAGGAAAAGGAAAAGGAGAAGGAAAAAAGGAAAAGGAGGAGAAAAAGGAAAACAAGGAGGAGGAGGAGGAGGAGGAGGAAAAGGAAAAGGAAAAGGAGAAAGAAAAGAAGAAGGACAAGGAGGATGAGGAGGAGGAGAAGGAGAAGGAGGGGAAGAAGGAAAAGGAGAAAGAGGAAAGAAGAATGAGACAGAGAAGGAGGAGGAGATGAAGAAGAAAAAGCAATAAGGAGAAGGTGGAGGAAAAGGAGAAGTAGAAAAAGGAAGCAGGATGAGAAAGAGAAGAAGAAGTCAGAGAAGGAGGAGGAGGAGGAAGAAGAGGTTCAGAAGGAAGCAGGATGATGAGGAGAAGGAGGAGGATGAGGTGGAGGAGAAAGAGGATAAAAAGGAGGAGGAGGAGATGGAGTAAAAGGAGAAGTAGAAGAAGGAAGAAGGTGGTGGAGGAGGTGAAAGAAGGAAAAAGGATTAGGGAAGAAGGAGAAAGAAGAAGGAGAAAGAAGAAGGAGGAGAAAGAAGAAGAAGGAGAAAGAAGAAGAAGGAGAAAGAAGGAGAAAGAAGAAGGAGAAAGAAGGAGAAAGAAGAAGGAGAAAGAAGAAGGAGAAGGAGGAGAAGGAAGAGACGAGCAGGAGGACAAGGAGATGGAGGAGGAGAAGAAGGAGGAGTAGGAGAAGGAGGGAGGAAGAGAAGGAGGGGGAGAAGGAGGAAGAGTAGGAGGAGGAGCAGGAGATGGCAGAGGAGATGGAGGAGAAGAAGAAGAAGGAGGAGGAGAAGGAGATGAGGAGGAGAAGCAGGAAGAGTAGAAGAAGGTGGAGGAGAAGGAGGAGAAGGAGGAAGAAGGAGGAGGAGAACAAGGAGGAGGAGAAGAAGGAGATGGAAGAGGTGAAGGAGGAGAAGCAGAAGATGGAGGAGGAGAAGACAAAGGAGATGGAAGAGGAGGAGCAGAAAGAGGAGTAGCAGAAGAAGGAGGAGGAGAAAAAGGAGGAGGAGGAGGAGGATAAGGAGATGGAAGAGGAGATGAAGGAGAAGGAGGAGGAAATTATTATTATTACCATCACATCTGAAAATGTAAGCTGATAAAATGTTTAACTGCAAAGACGATTATTGACTTAAAATTATCCTTATTATTATTAGTTGTTCTGGTGACAACTCCAAATGTTGATTTCCTGTCACCTTCTGTAGATCAGTAGTCACCGGGACTTATAGAGGGGAAGAATCTCTCTGGTGGGGCACACACAGCTAATAAAACCGGAGTCTCTCACATTCTTCTTACAGTTCTCTGTTTATCACGTGCTCTGTCCTTACCTCGGTGCGTGAAGACTGCGGCAGAGATGGTAGAATCTCATCCACACTGCCTATGAGCTTCCGCAGCACGAGCCCGACATTCTGCAAGGAGAAGGACAGAAATGAGACATATTCAATTATTGACATTAAGACCGGCGTACTTGAAAGAAACCATCATGTGATCTGCTGCTCTACTGCCACAACCCGCATCCCCCGTTGTCATCTTGGTCCTCCTCAGTCATTGGGGGCTGGCTGCCAGTGCAGACAGCCAAGCCCCTGATGAAGCAAATCAGGTCTGCCCACTGGCTGCTGCGTCCCTGCTCTCTGCCCCCTCCTGTAATAAAGACCGCTCACTGCCGCTCTCTCTCCTTGTGCAGGGTGACCGGTCTTGTCTCCGCCCCCTCCTGTAATAAAGACCGGTCACTGCTGTTCCCTCTCCTTGTGCAGGGTGACCGATCTTGTCTCCACCCCCCTCCTGTAATAAAGACCAATCACTGCTGCTGCTCTCTCTTTGTGCAGGGTGACCGGTCTTGTCTCTGCCCCCTCCTGTAATAAAGACCAGTCACTGCTGTTCCCTCTCCTTGTGCAGGGTGACCGATCTTGTCTCCACCCCCCTCCTGTAATAAAGACCAATCACTGCTGCTGCTCTCTCTTTGAGCAGGGTGACCGGTCTTGTCTCCGCCCCCTCCTGTAGTTTCCTGCTGGGCCCTACCCACAGCTTTGCTCTCTGCACAGGCTATATACAGCCCAGTGATGATGTCACCTCTACATATACAAGGTAATACCCGGGTCTGCGTTCTCACCTTGACCACACCAACGTATTCCTCGGGTGGGATCTGGTAGATGTCGTTCTTTAATTGTAGGACAGATTTCACCAGGTCCATCACACTCCGATAGACGTTGTCATCCGTGCGGTCGATGTTGGCAGTCGGCGTCGGTTGAAGAGACTGGGAGATGAAATAAAACAGCATGAGACCTGGTTGACCAATGCAGGAAGGGTCATCAATACGACTCTCTGCCAGACCATCCAATGAATCCCCGGGGAGGATTGGATTGGACAGATTTGACTCATTCTCTTATATCCGCAGCTGGTTACAATGTATCTAAACCCGAGAACAAAAATATATATGGCTGCCTCCCAGTCCTTCCTTAAAGGGGGCATTAAAATCACATTATTTTATGTGCCTCCCCCACTTCCTCCAGACTGTTATTAAAAGGAGAACTATGAGGGGGGGAGGGGGTGCTTTTCACTCACCTCATAGTTCTAGCTGACCTGTGACAATGAGACTGTCACAGGTCGGCTCAGTAGATCGGGAGGTGAGCGAGCACATACCGGCATTCGCTCACCTCTCGATCCTGTCACGGCTCTCTGCCGTGACAGTGGAGGGGCTGTATCCCCCCCTCCCCGCTCCGATCCTCCAGCGCTGACTGGCGGAACGGACCTCTAGATAGGCAGAGCCAGCTGTCAGTCACACAGCTGGGCGGATCTCGACATCGATGTCGGGATCCGCTCCGGCGTCTCAGTATACGGCGAGCTGTAGCTCCCTATATACTGAGCCTAGGGTGACGGGAGGACGCTAGTTTGTGTCCTCCCGTTACCCTAAGGAGAACTATGGGGAAAACACTGACCCCATAGTTCTCCTTTAATTTCTGCTGCCTCAGAACACCATCTCAGCATGACCGACCTTCAGACTCCCCACCTTGTTGTAGGACCCCATAGTTCTCCTTTAAGGTTTTACGTGGACTTTATAGGAGATTTACACTATATTACCAAAAGTATTGGGCCCCTCCCCCTCCAAATCATTGGATTCAGGTGTTCCGTGACATTTCCTGGCTACTAAATATTCCACGGTCACCTGTAACTGGGATTATAACAAAGTGGAAGCAACTGGGAACAACAGCAACTCAATGCCGGGACCAAGCTTGCTACTGACATAGGAGAAGAGCCACAG
>NW_017307768.1:394759-395920 GCF_000935625.1 Nanorana parkeri
CTAAGACTGGGATGCCACTAAAGTTCATGTGCATGTAAAGGAGTCCCAATACTTTTGGTAATATAGTGTATATACAAACGTTGGCGGTCTATTCTTTCCTATTTGGAATTTACATCTTCTGCAATAAATACATAGTGACAAAGCATCCTTTCCACCTCCTGATCTCAAACAATGTTATAAACCTTCCCAGTTATCTTCTGTGAACTACAAATGACCCGCCCCCCAGGCCCGTTGCAATGGAGGGGACTTGAGAGGGAGGTATGTAAAGTCCAAATCAGGAGAGCAGCCAAGGGTGACAACGCTGCTCCTCCATAGATACGACACAAGGAGTAAGCGTTGTCACCCTAGGACAGGACGTGTGTTGCTGGCAGGATCTCCAGCTGCGAAAAAGGAAAAAAGACTAAAAAAGAAAACTAATGCAGCCGCCATATCTAAGGAGTGGGGAGCCGCAATATATTGTATTTTTGTTTTTGGGTTTAGATTGACACTTTACAAATATTTTTAGTTACTTTCAGTAACTTGAATTGAGATGTCTCTACCGGACCGTCCTGTGGGGCACTTACCTGCGCTCCAAGCCTGGGGGGCTTCTGCGGCGGCACCGTGAACTCAGCTGTAGAGACAAGGACAATACAATGTGATCACTTTTCTTTGTTCACACAACAGGAATCATTATACAGAACAGGTTCCGGGTTGGTCCTGTTATAGACGGTTTTATATGAGGCCGTATCTGGGAGCTCACAAACATATTCAGTTCCTCCCGGCATGCACATGATCCCCCCAGCAATACAGTCCCCGCCATGTGATATGATAACACTGGTGACTGGCATTGTACTCACTGTATGCAACTTCTTTATCTGTAGCCGCCTGAAAGAAATAAACATTTTGTATTTATAGTCTTTAAAAAATACCATTTCCGGTTTTTCTAGACCAGGAAATCTGTAATATCGCACAGCAGTCATTTGTCTAATTCCCAGCCAGCAGATGGCGCTCCAGGCTCCCTCCCACATGCTTCATATGTTGCCATAAGCCTGTCCAATGAAAGGGCCAGTAAGGGGCCGCCATTGAACACTGAAGAGTGAAATCAGGTTCCAGCAATAAAGTGAATCAAATAAACAACCTTACCACTGAACCATCACGTTCTCAGACAATTCATCCCCACAC
>NW_017307768.1:396547-397300 GCF_000935625.1 Nanorana parkeri
TAGGTGGCTTCTATAATAAGGCCCAGGAGGTGCAGAGTATTCTGATATTATTGGGCTAGAAGGGGTTCGTCTTTAGCATCAATGGTCCTGGTATAGGGGAGTATGAAAGCAAGAAGATACATTTAGGCCTGGTTCACACCTGTACATTTTGTAGCGCGTTCAACGCTCTACAAACGCTCTACAAAACGCTCTACAAAACGCTCAAACATGAAAATCCCATTGTTTCCTATGGGAATGGTTCACACCTTGCCGTATTTCAGCCTGTCTGAACGCGCTACAAAACGGCCTACGCCTGAAAAGGTACATGAGCTTCTTTGCAGCGGTTTTTGTAGCGCGTTTCCATTGGGATACGGCCAAGTAGCCCTCGGAAACAAAGTTTTTTTACCACGAATCGCGGTAAAAACGTGTGCGACAAACGCGCATATTCGATACGCCTAGGTGTGAACAGAGCCTTAGGGTTAGTGTTGGGGTTACAGGGAGGGTTAGTGTTGGGGTTACCGGGAGGGTTAGTGTTGGGGTTACCGGGAGGGTCAGTGTTGGGGTTACGGGGAGGGTCAGTGTTGGGGTTACGGGAAGGGTCAGTGTTGGGGTTACGGGAAGGGTCAGTGTTGGGGTTATGGGAAGGGTCAGTGTTGGGGTTACGGGAAGGGTCATTGTTGGGTTTACTGGAAGGGTTGGGGTTACAGGGTAGGTCAGTGTTGGGGTTACAGGGTAGGGTTGGGGTTACAGGGAGGGTCAGTGTTGGGGTTACAG
>NW_017307769.1:0-34360 GCF_000935625.1 Nanorana parkeri
AATTACCAATAGGTAAGTATACAATTTTCCGTTATATATATAAACGGATTTATATACGGTTTGCTTCCCCCTCTGTGGCATGAGAAACACAGCACACGGTCAGTCACAACCATGGGAAAAGGTGATTGAAGTTGCCATCCAGCAGCTGCCAAGCTATTGCTGAATTTACCATCAGATAACTATTTGATTCACTGTCCATGGAAGAGATAAGTACTTACTAAGGTTCACTATAACAGTACAGCCGTACGTTCAATTGATTCTCCCTATTTGAGGATCTCCATTCGGACAGCATTGATCGGATGTGCGTCCTGAGATTACATAATCCTTCAGGGTTGATTGAGGACACATGAATCATTTTTGCCATTCATAGCTTTGACAAAAAAATTCTCAGTTGATGGATACTCATGTTGATGATGAACAACAACTCAGAGGATATACTTTGATACTAGTTTCATGAAAACCATGTTTTGAATACACAAATAGACACTGGGGTAACACATCATGCGTTGATTTGTTGCAAAAGATCTTCAATACTGGATATATTGTTGGATTTATGATACATAAGTTGTTACATATGCTATTGATTTCCACCAGCCACTACTGGGTTATCATATACAACTTTTGGTGAATATCACGTCATTAGCCACTAGCTGCGTTGGAAGCATTTTAAAGATTTTAGATGTTTGTATACATGTATTATGTAGTTTTTGAGATTAAATATTGTTATATATACTTGCATACAGTTTGAAATATTTTTTTGCTCTATGGCGGAGGGTAAAATTAGATTAATTGCATATTTGTAATAGGAGACCCAAGAGCTATATCTAAATGCATATATGGATGTTTAGCCCCCATCCCTCACTTGTATATAGTATTATTGTATTATTTTATTCTGTTATTTGTTTTTTAGATAATATAATTCTTGTGAAAATGGTACTTGGTGCAGGTGGGGAAACGTCATACGGTTCCTTAAAAAAAATGAATATATATAACTCCTCACAAAGGGTCTTAATGTTAGTCATAACATTATCTTACGTTCTGACCTCATTAAATATCACCAGAATAATAAGACACTGAAAACAAATAGAGAAAGATAAAAAGATGATTTTTTATTAAAATAATTTACAAACAATATTTTTAAATAAATGCCATATAAATAACCTTCAAAGGTTTGGAAAAATATACAGACTCTAGTTAACATGTGTGTTGTAATCAAATCCTTTGCTACATCATTATACCTGAAAGCTAACAAAGAAAATGTGGAACGTTTTTAATACATTAAAGATACATCACTTTTACTAGTTCAGACCAACTTTTTATTTCAGATATTTCACTGGCATTAAATGATCAGGTTTTTATTCTAATAACAAAATACATAAAAATTGTATTACTTTATGTAAAGCAGAAAGGTAGGTGACAATGATTTTTCAACAATTTGTTTTCTTTCAGGTGAATTCAAACATTCATTAAAAGATTAATGGTCAGTGACATTCTAGGAAAGATAAAGTGGGATCTAGTTTAATTCATTGATCACATTTCACCTAAAAGCACTAAGAGTCCAGCCCTTATCTGCATTATCCAGCAAAAGAATACAAAAGCAGTTCTAAACATGGTCTTATGATATGTAATGCATTTGTGCTTCATCACTTTCATAATTTATATGATATCAAAGCTGACATTTTTATCAATAGAAGCACTGTAGTTCAAATCATTAATAGGTTTGTAGTCTGCACATACAATACCCTGGAGGTTAACTATAATAATGATGCAATTACCTTCCCTAAAGGACAAATGAAGATGCATTACAAGGTCTTGTGTAATGTAGAGGTTAAAAAATGAATTTCAATACCAATTTGCGCTAAGGGCGTAGAGGACATGTACTCAAAAAGGGAAAGCGGTAGTAATAATCTAGTATCTAGCAAAATAATAATCTAGTAAAAACAAGTAATGAATGTATGACACAAAATACTGAACAGAATATTTTTCCAGGTTTGAAAGTTGACCATCATGGAAATCAAGATTAATCATTTCCTGTAAAAACAACATTCATAGAGAGATAACAGAATAGACATTATAGCTTGTTACATTAGTTATTTTATTTTATTTAGTGAACACAAAACATTTCTTATGCTAGATGATAGTAGCCATGCAGTTTGAAATATTTTTATTATTAGGATCGATCAGTCCTAAGAAAGTTTCTATTTTTAAATAAAATAAGTTGGAATAAAAAAAACATTTGCCCACTTTCCCTCATATAGGTAAGCCCAAACAATATTCTTTCTAAACAAGAAAATCTAAAATAAAAAACTTCCATTCATTTAATGTTTTATTGTAATGCTTATGTGCTTGACCTCCAGCGACAGTCAGGATGAATATTTGCTGCATTGTTATCTTCAATTACCCATTAGAAGTTTGAATTATAAATTAATAGCCCATAAATATTTGAGAAAATATGGCTTTGGTTTATTTAAAGATTTCAGAATGTTCACTTAGCTTAGTGTACAAGATGATACATTCACTCTAATTATTCAAACATGTAAGCAACATCCTTTTGTTTTTTGTCTTTTGTTTTTATTTCCCTTGCACATGATTGGGCCTTTATATAAAAATAAAATATAATTTTTAATCAAGTAAACATGGCATTTTTCATATTAACACTTTGCACTTGCTCCAGCAAGTGGAACATTAAGGGTTGATTTACTAAAGGCAAATAGGGTTGTTTCTCCTTTCCCTGTCTGGTCACAGGTGTTACTTAACTGCCGCAAAGGAAAATCAGCTCCTACTCTGCCAGACAAGGTTGTTCTGTTTAGCAGAGCTGTGTTAATCGGGGGACTGAATAGACAGAAAATTACCAATCCTTTGATAGGTAAAACAACTAATTGTATGTACTTCATATGTAATTCCAGCAGGTCCCTGGGTGTTATACATGATTGTGGGGAATTTCAAATAATTGCATTCCTTATTGAGCTATAGTTACATTTACCTCTAAAGCAATGTTAACAATAAATTGGTTCACCAAATAAGAAACAAAGCTTAAGAATCTACCGTCTCAAATGACATAGTGGCGAAAGTAAGACCTAGCACTATTTTTAAACATTCCTGTAATATAAGACCTACCCCAAAAATAACACCTAGTTTGGGGGTGGGGCAGCCCAGAGAGCAACCAGAGTACATGGCGGGGACTAAGCGCTGTGCCGCATCTCCCGCATTCCGCCCCTGTCACGAAATCAGCAGATACCTGTCTGTCTCAGCTTTTGCTTAGAGAGCTGCCACTGGGCAGAAAACTACATTTCCCAGCAGGCAGCAGCACAGCGCGTCAAGGAACGTATGGCCAGTGGGGTTGGAGTGAGGTGAGGTGACTGAGCCTCAGTCACTGAGGGAACTTCTGACTGGAGGTCCATGCAGTCCAGCCTGGTGACGAAAGAGGTGGCTCCCTGGCGGGGATCCCACAGAGAACTGTGAACGGCATCAGAGAAGAGAGCTCCAGGAAAGCTGCAGCCTGCATGTATTTCAAATAAGACATCCCCCAAAAATAGTAGGCCGTAGGCAACCGAGTGAAAGACCGACCTGAAGTGAAGTGAACGCTGTTCGGCTATTCACTTTAGGCCAGTACGGCTGATTTCAGCCGTATATCGGCTGAAATCAGCCGTACATCGGGTGGCTTCACGTGGCAGGAGGAGTTCGACTCAGCGGATCTAACATCAGGATTGGCTAAGCCAAACCTCCGGCAGGCTACTCGCTGCTGTTCAGTCTATTCTTATAGATGCCGAACAGCAGTGAGTGAATAGCCGAATGCCGCTGAGCGGACCCCTCTGAGGGACCGGGCAGAACAGAACAATAGTAAAAAAAGTAAAACAAAAAATAGAAAACGTTTGTGCGGAGCTAGTGATGACAGCTAGCTCCACCCAATATTGGCCACCCAATGTTTTCTATTGGCCGGCGGTTCTGCTGCCATAAAAAAAAAACTCTCCCGGGCGCTCTGGGAGTCTCCCGGTCGCCCAGGAGAGAGAAACACTGCTGTTTCTTTAGTTTTTTCTTTATTCTGACACGGAGCCGTGTCAGAATAGAAATATGGGCAAAATCTATTTTTTTTTCTATTCTGACGTGGCTCTGTGTCAGAATAAAGAAAAAAAAAGAAAAAGCAGTGTTTCTCTCCTGGGCGGCTGGGAGCGGGAGACTCCCGGAGCGCCCGGGAGAGTTTGCTGTCTGGAGATCAGTGTCCCTGGTTAGCTGGTAACCAGGGACGCTGATCTCTCTGCAAATGACCAGAGCCAGCCATAAGATCACGGCTGGCTCCGCCTAGCTGTTAGAAGCAGGCTGTCGGCCAATGGCCGGCCACTCGGCCAGCTTCGGCCTTCAGCGCGGCTCAGTCGAGCCGAGGCATATGCCTTCAGCTCGAATGAGCCGCTCGGCTAAGTTTGAGAGCTGAAAGGGCTATTGTGAATAGCCCGTAAAGCAGCCCTTCAGTTCTACTGAACCGAAGGGGTCCTGGGGCCGAATCTATGGCTAGATCCTTCGGCTGCTTCGTGAATAGACCTCCTAGGGGTTTTTTGGGGGGGAAAAATATAAGACGGTGTCTTATTTTCAGGGAAACACAGTAGTAACATTATATAACATTTACAAATCCCAAACAGTATTGAGAAAGACAAGCTATAAAATATAACAGTTTCTTTTATGTAGACACTAGCCATCGAAGGGTCATTGCGAAAGCCATTTCAGGAAAATTAAATTGTAGATTGCGTGGTGACCAACAGTACCACATTTAGTTTGTAAATAAATTGAAAATTACAGTTCCTCGGCCACATATACTTTGATGCATTGGAAAAGATAGTGGAAATTCACCCTCTCATCAAATGCATTTGTTTCACGAGAATTAATGTTCAGATATATACAATGCCATCTTATTTTCTAGTAGTATAACATACTTGACCTTATATATGTTTACCCAATTCAATAGATAAATATAAAATTGAAGTATATGCTAGGTGCTCCAATTGCTGTGCCTGGTGATGGTAAATAAAGTGATGTACTCAATATTAAAACATAATTATTATTTAAAGACTTTTACCACACTTCTTTACATTGTTTAGATAATCCTGCTGGAAAGATCGCAGTTTGATGTTTACAATTGAACATCTACTAGCTAATGCAAGTAGTCAGCAGGAAATAGATCACTTCACTGTAGTATGAAATGTTACAGGTTAACTGTAAATTTCGTACAGTTACAGTATCTTTTTAAAGTAGACACACCCTCCCACCACACCCTTCTTAAATTTGCTTCTACAAGGCTATAGCATTCTTTTGCATGCTTTGCAATTTCCATTCATTCCTCATCTCAACAGTGGAGGTGACCTGAGAATGTATGTTAGCGTTATGCAAAAATCACTTGCCTTGAAATCCTTGTAGGTAGGACAGACAGTATAATAAAGGCAAATCCAAAGCCCATCAGTGTTTTGAGAGTGTTTTGTGGCCTGGTATGGTTCAGGAGGTGGGCCGAACAATTGCTGCGCAAAAACGGTGTAGGGTCCCCTAGAGGATTCATAGAAGACCCTTATGCAGGCATGCAGATAGCCAATCTGCATGCCTGCATAAGGGTCTTCTATGAATCCTCTAGGGGACATCACTGAACTTGGTGCCCTCTAAGCCATACCTGGCAACAACACACTAGGAGGGTTAAAGCACCCCCCATTGCAAAGCACCTTATCCCCAAGGATCTCATACCCTCATTCTGTCATACAAAAGGAATGGCGGTTCTGTGGGGAAGAGTTATCCAAATTCGAGAACACCTTTAGAATAAGGAGCCCCTGTTGGGAATTCTGAACCTGACTTCAGTCAGGCTAAAGGTCTGATGTTTATGGTCTTGTTCCATTCAGCGCCTCTAACTAGATAGAGAGATAGGAATCAGAAATGTGTGAGAAGTGGCAATTGTTTATGATATTAGGCATGGGAAATACACCCAGCCAGCTTGTTATGGGTAAGAGATGAAAGGGTCTTCTGGAAATTCACAAAAGATTGGAGGTCCAGAAAGCTATATAAATGGGTTTGGCTGGCGGCATTAATTAGGGGTATGTGATATGTTTACCAGCTTATTTGCATAAATAGTCAAAATAATACAAAATATAACCTGAAATTTCAACAATTTAGCACACTCTTTGCTGATGAGGTGCCCCAAATATACTTTTAAAAAGCATGGATTAGATACCCCCAGATATCCTGCCCTTCCCACCTCAATAAGTACCTAGTAATTATTGTTCAATGATTTAAATCCAGCATCAATCATGATAAGCGGATCCCCTCTGTGTGTACATTCAGCAGCTAACCAGAGAGCTCTCATTTGTGACAGGTGTTAATGACTAGTTAACATCATCAGTTGCAGCCGGTCATCATGTTGGAGAGTCTACATTATTGGGTGCCCTTCATTGAGATTGATGTAGAGCTATATCAATGGACAATGTGATTGATATTGCACGTACATCATGAGACATTATTTTTTTTGGAAAAATTGTGATTTTTCTAATTAAAGACGTTTTCAACGGTGTGAGTTTTTTATTCACTATTTCATTTGTTTTTTAATGAGTAACAAGGGATACTGATTTTCCTCCTCCTCCTTAAGGATGAATAGCAGCCATTTTTTAGCCCACTAATTCCCCATTTTCCTCCTCCTCCTTCATGGTGAGCATTTTAGCCCTCTGGACTCATTTTCCTCCTCCTCCTCCTCCTCAAGGGCACACAATAGCCATTTTAAATTCTTTATTTTGAGCATAAGTAGTAGAAGAAAAACAAAACATTGAAGATAATTTAGCAAAAAAAAACAGCTGAACAGCAACATGCCTTCAATGACATGACAAAGAATGGTACAGACTGTGTGGTCCTTAATATAGATACTGAAAAATGTACCGACTTCGGCTAAAAGTGTATTTTTAACTTTATAAAAATGCAGAGGTAGAAAGTAGTAGTAAGAGGAAGCGAAAGCAGTTATGGAAAGAAAGCAAGAAGAAAAAAAAGCAGCACAAAGGTGGTCCACCGTGGGGGGTACCTCTCAGGTAACCAAAACAGTCCCTCCAGTCAACCACCAGAGGAGAGTCACTCATCTGTGGGGTAAAGGCAAATTCGGAAGTAAAGATAGAATAATAAAATGTACCCCAGCACTGCCATTCAAAGATCAAGCAAAGTTTGTTAAAGTAGTTGGAAACTCAAACCTGTATTATACCACTAAAGTATCATATACAGCTGAAACTCGAATAATTAGAATATCGTGCAAAGTTCATTTATTTCACTAATGCAACTTAAAAGGTGAAACTAATATATGAGATAGAATCATTACATGCAAAGCAAGATAATTCAAGCCGTGATTTGTCATCATTGTGATGATTATGGCTTACAGCTCATGAAAACCCCAAGAACCCCAAATCCACAACCTCAAAAAAGTAGATTATTACATGCAATCAATAAAACAAGGATTGTACATAGAACAATATCGGACCTCTGAAAAGTACAAGCATGCATATGTACTCAGTACTTGGTTTGGGCCCCTTTTGCAACACTTACTTTTACACAATATTCTAATTATTCGAGTTTCACCTGTAGGCTTTAAGAGCTGGTTATAGTGATATAACTATAGCTGGTTATAGTGACCCCTGATGAAGTCACAAGTTTTTTTTCTTTTAAATTCTTTATTTATACAAACATAAGAGCACCTACACAGGACCGTACAAACATTTGGGTCTTGCGGCCAGGCATCCTATTCACTACCAACCAGCCTGGTCCGCCCCCGTAAATTGCTCTCTACCAAAACACAACTATCGGGTCTGCATCTGTACTCCCATGCCTTTTCCATTTTCTTTACATAAAACTTATGGATATACATTAAGAACACATCAACTTCTCAAAGGTTCCTCTCCCCCGACTGGCGCGGAGAATTCCGCGGCAATCCCAAGAGAGTGAGGGAACAAACACTACACAACAAAGAACAAAAGAGTACACAAACACGAAAACAAGACATCTTGCAGGTATTGTTTCCAATAGTTCACCCCTGGCTGCCCTGGGGGAACGCTGAGGAATCCCTGAACAGGTACCAAGCTGCCCAGGTAGCTACAAATTTGTTTTGGGTCTTACGGATTGTGGATGTCAGGTCCTCCATTAGCCGAATCTCCTCCACTCTCTTCACCCACATCTCCATCGAGGGCGGACGGGTCTGCCTCCACAGAGCCGGGATGCAAGCCCGAGCCGCATTCAGTAGGTGGATCAGTAGGGATTGTTTGTAATCTTTCCGCGATAGCGGTGTCAGGTGGAGGAGATATGCCGCAGGAGTGAACGGAAGGGACACACCCGTGATCTGCTGGACCAGGGAGGCGACATGGGACCAGAATGCAGCAACCCCCGGGCATTCCCAAAAAACATGCAATAGGGAGCCCACCTCCTCCTCACATCGCCAGCAAGTCTCAGGTACCGCCGGGTACATAGCATGCAGGGCCTTCGGGACCCTGTACCATCGGGTCAGCAGCTTGTACCCAGCCTCCTGATATTTCATTGATACAGATGACTTAATCGCAAAATGCATCATACGATCTACCTGTTCTGGGCTAAACTCCGCTCCCAGATCCGCCTCCCACTGGTCAATAAAGTACGGAGGGGGGAGATCAGGTGGGCTACGGAGACATTCGACCAGGTGAGACAGCATGTGTCTCACTGGTTCCGCCTTTTCACATATGGTCTCAAATTCAGTACATGGTCTGAGAGGGGGGACTCCCACTCGGGACGCGTCCAGAAAGTGTCGTATCTGTAAGGCGCTCCAGAAACCCATGGGCGGGTCGGTCAGGTCCCCAATCTGAACAATTGTTAGCCACTGGGCTGCCCCCTGGAACTTGTGTAGTCTAGCGAGCCCCGACGAGGTCAGGGATCTAGCTAGTGGGGTGTGTAGACCTGGGGGGAAGTGCAGGTTCCCCGTCAGTGGTATGATAGGCGAGGGCTGTGGGTAGAGCCCCGGGTTGGCCAGTGCCCCGCTTCTTGCCTTCATCGTGGCCCGAACCAATGGGTTTGACCAGTATGCGAGCGGCATCTTAGGAAAGATCCAGGGTGCACTTTGCAAAGGCGGGGTGGTCTCCAGTTGTTCCAGGTCCACCCACAGCTTATGTTTGGAGTTACAACACCAGTCTACTACCACACAGGTGTGTCGCCTTATAGTACAGCACCGGATCTGGGAAGCTCAGGCCACCTGCTCTCTTGGATCTAGACAATATCTGATGCCTCAACCGTGCCCTCTTGTTCATCCATACAAAGGTTAGAAATTGAGAAGCGTTTGAAGGAGATATAATAACCTCGGCATGGCCACCATTTTTAAAATATTATTGCGACCCAACCACGTAAAGGAGGGGCGGTCCCACGCAGCCAAATCTAACGTGATTCGTTTCTGAAGCGGGATAAAATTCAAGGAGAACGTTTTACGGACATCGGCAGGGATAGCCACTCCTAGTTAAGTGATTGACGAGTCCGCCCACCGAAACCTAAAAGAGTCCTTCAACCGTGCCAGTCGACCCTCTGGGAGGGAGACATTTAACGACTCCGACTTACTGCAGTTCAGTTTAAAGTCTGTCAGGTGGCCATATGCGTGTAGCGCGTGCATGACATTGGGCAGGGAAATTTCTGGGTGGGTGACATACAGCAGCAGGTCATCGGCATAAGCCGCAACCTTATGCTGTCTCCTGCCACAGTTCAGTCCCCCGATGTCCGGGGGCTCCTGTATAGTCCTGAGTAGCGGTTCAAGGGTAAGTATGAAGATAATGGGCGATAGTGGGCAGCCCTGGCGAGTCCCATTAGAAATGGAAATGGGTTTCCGACAGGGTCTCGTTAACTCTTATTACCGCCGTAGGGTTCGAGTACAGCGACCGAATCCACTGCTGCATACCCGACCCCAGCCCAATGTAGTCCAGCATCTCCCTCAAAAATGACCAGCTCACCCTATCAAACGCTTTATCCGCGTCCAGGGATAGCAGGAGAAGCAGCTGTGCGCGTGTGCGCGCCAGATGAATCACGTTCAGGGTTCTGATGGTGTTGTCCCTGGCCTCTCAGCCCGGCACAAAACCAACCTGATCCATTCTGATAAGGTCATCTAAGAAGGGGAGAATATGGGAAGCTAGTATGCGGGTAAACATCTTCAGGTCAGTATTCAGCAGTGAAATGGGACTGTAGCTAGCACATTGAGCGGGGTCTTTCCCTGCCTTAGGAATTACCGTGATTTGTGCACTAAGGGCATCTCGGGGAAGTGTGGATCCCTGGAGGAGTGAGTTGAAGGCCTCTGAGAAGTGGGTCCCCAGGAGCTCCTGAAAGGATTTGTAGTATACTATGGTTAGCCCATCCGGTCCCGGTGCCTTCCCAGGTTTCATAGTTTTCAGGGCCCCTTCAAATTCCCCCACTGAGATAGGAACCTCCATACCCCGTGCTACCGACTCGGTCAGGCGGGGCATGCCCGAGCTGGTCAGGTATGCTCGGATCGCCCGCGTCCGGTCCGGGGACCTTGACTGTCCAGCGTCCTGATGTAAATTATAGAGGGCAGAGTAGAACGAGTGGAATTGTCGTGCTATTTGTTTGGATTTAGATACTAACGTACCCTCCGACGAACGGATGGATGGTATGTACGTACGGGATCTGACATCTCTCAGGGCACGTGCTAAGAGCTTCCCAGGCTTGTTGCCAAATTCATAGAACGTGTGTCGTGCTCTCCCTAACTGGGCCCGTACCCCCTCCAGCAGAAGGTCTCTAAGTTCTGTACGAGTCTGGGTCAGGGCGGTCAAAATGCCCTCGTCTAAAGCAGCCCTATGACGCAACTCCAAGTCTCTCAGCTGGGCATATAAGGCATCGATTCTTTGCAGTCGCTGCCGCTTCCTCCGGGCACCCATTTTGATCAACACCCCATGCATAACACACTTGTGGGCTTCCCATAGGGTAAGCGGATCCTGCTCAGGGGAGGCATTGTCCCTAAAGTAGAGTGCCAACTCTGATTTAAGGTCGGCCACGATACCGTCGTCTTGCAATAGGGATTCGTTCAGCCGCCACGTAAACGACGAGCGAATACCCTCCCCCACAAGTATGCTCATGTGTACTGAGGAGTGGTCGGATAGGGCCGAAGTGCCTATGGAGGTGCCGGAAACAAGGGGCAGTGCCGCGTGTTGGAGCAAAAAGAAGTCAATGCGTGAATAGGAGTGGTGCGGGGCTGACATATGCGTGTAATCCCTGCCAGTGGGATCGTTAATGCGCCAGGGATCAACTAGTTGAAGTTCAAACAATGACCGTTTGACTCTCTTCCGCTGGGCGTGCGAGATCTGTGAAAGTCCCCTCGTGGAGTCTAACGTGGGATCTAGTACCATATTAAAATCTCCCCCTACTATCCATAGTCCCTCCGCAAACAACTCTACCTGCTCCCAGAAGGATTCCCAAAAAGTCACCTGTCCAGAGTTTGGGGCATAGACTGTGGCAAAGGTCACCCTGTGGTCATGAAGGTCCCCTTTAACTAGCAACATTCTCCCCTCAGGGTCTGCATATGTGTCGATATGTTTCCACGGCAAGGTCTTGGCTAGAATAATGCTCACCCCTTTTGATTTAGAGTCCCGGGAGGGGGCATGATAAGCTGTGGAATATTGGTGGTTCCCTAGTTTGGGGATGTGCTCAACCTTGAAATGGGTCTCCTGTAGGAATGCTACATGAGACCTCTGTCTCCACAGCTCGTTCAGCAGATTCGATCTCTTTGCGGGGACATGGAGCCCCCTAACATTAAAGGAGATGACATTGACAATCGGCATAATGTGTGGTGTAACTCACTGCTCCTGTAGTTTTGCATCTGGTGAGCCAGCAGGACCCCTCCAGGCCAGTCCAGCTGGCCAGGCGCACATCCTCGGGTAGTACCCTCTTGGTGGGGAGCTCTCGGTGTTCCGGGACCAGGCACAGACAAACACTAAGGAAGACTAGACAAAGACACTGGTTGGGGGATTGGATTCACACGAGGACACAACAGCTAGAAATGAAGAAAAGAAAGAGATAGATAGAGCACTAGTCACACCAAGGGTGAGGCTATGTCCGACCCTAGTGCAAGGAAGAAAGAAAAACAAACAACGTAGAACTAAACAGATATAACCCAGGCGTTCCTATGGGTTAACTCCAGCACGGAGAGGAAACGCCTGAAACTTGGGGAAAAGGCTAAACACAGCAGCCAACAGAGTGAGATATGGAGAATATATCACGATGTTGGACAGCCAAAACGCCCCATTGGCAATGTGCCCGTAGGCCAAAAGAAAACATGGGGCCCCCTCCCGCCCCCGCACCGTCTATGCGGGAGATCAACGTGAGGCCCGATCCCCCCCTCTCCATCCCCCCACCCGCAGATCCCGTTACTACCGCTGCATACCATCCCCTCCGAGTCCAACATAGTGTCCATAAACATATGAGGCCTCCCTTCATCTCGACACAGATTAAACTCGGCACAGCTCGAAGCAGCTGCCCCTCCTCCGAGGAACACAACACATGTCCCTTTGTATCCCCCACGTGGGTAGTGAGTCAGGTTAACTGTAGACGCATATAGTTCCCATAAGGCACACAAGTGGTAGAATTACACTTACTGGTGCTGATCACCTTTTATTGTTTATTTATAGTGATATAAGGGTCCTTGTTTGGGCACTTTGTGTCATGGGATGACAACATTCTGCCCTTGTATCCCATAATCTCCTTCCTGCAAATCACCCTCTCACATGCCTTTCTAAAGAAATGAATCTGTTTTTAGAAAAAAGACTTTCAACAAAATATTACAGCTCGCAACTATTAGAAGTATGCACTACAAAATATGAAATATAAATCACACCTGCAGCCACTTAGCAGTGAAATGCAGCCAGCAAAAAATGGAAATATTACATTTTATAAACACATGCAGCCTGATATGACTATAGACAATGCATGTGGAGAGGTTGTAAAAAGCAGCAGGACACAAATTAGCACTCAGCAGCATTAAGATGTAAAAATATTTCCCTCAACTCCCAAATTCCCAGAGATGCAAAAAATTTTGCTCACTAAAGACATTCAGTGAAGGGTTTACATCTACTTTAAACACAACAGTGCCTGCCTACAATCCTTACACTAATCTCTCCCTGTGCACTTTATCAGCAGTACATAATTTGCTTTCCCTATGCCAGTGATGCATCTATTGTTTTTCTGTTTTATCTTTATACATAAAGTGATAAACTAGTGCAATTCTATATCTGATCAATTGAAATACACATATATTGTTTACTTCAATGCATAGATGGCTCCTTAGTCCTCAGGTACCGCACCCCTATGTAATACTGGTACGTGCAAAAAAGTGTGATGGGTTTTTAATGGTACCAATGAACACAATTTTAGTCCAAATTTTATAATAAAATCATCATAGTTTATTTAAACCCAAGTTAAAAGCACTTAAAAATGTTGCCGTAGAAAAATGTGCACCAACACCATATATTTGTACAAGGCTCATAGAAGATATTATACAACCTCCTGGGCCCCAGAAAGAAACTTTTAGATCACAAACACAAATTCTTTAGACTTTCAAATTATGCAGCGCCCGCAACATATAACGTGTTAATATCATAAACCATAAAATCAAATAAATATATGTGACTCAAATGTATAAACTATAATAGTATAATACACACATGAATATTAGTGACTTAAAGTCTTTCTAAAAAACCATCATTGGCCCTGGATCATTGATCCCACAGGGTATGTGGACCAATTGTTGTTAGTGACAACCACCGTATAATTATTGAATGATGTGATGTGTCGAATCCAAAGAGGACTGTTCAAAAAGTATTCGAAAAAATATTCCAAAAAAAGGTGTTCAAAAGAAGTTCCGTGAACTATGTTGGGGATAAGGGTTAATACCACATATATCCCCTCGAAAGGTGCACTCACAAATTCTTTAGAGCATCAACACTCAAAAAGGATGTAGTTCCTCAGGTTCTTCAACGCATTTTGCACAATGTTTCCACAGGAAGAATAGGAAGCAGTCTTGTTTTTTGATGTATAGACCATATGAGCTGTGCACGCGAGCCACACCAGTTCATCCCCCACTGTTACAGACCAGGGGCCAAATGAAAACCAGAACAGTCCCAAATGGTCACTGAAGATGTATTAGCCTCCTGGCTTACTAAGCCTAAAGGGATGTCACCAGAGAATTGGGGCAGGATAACTAGCCTATCCAAGGATACAAAGTACAGTGCCTGCTATAAACCTCCATACATTCTCTAGATGCTGCAGGTCTGGCTTGGTGGACGAGATGCGAATACAGATGGGCTGGAGATCAGAGAATGTTTGGGGGTTTATAGCAGACACTATACTGTAATAAACCTAGCATTCTAAACTATATCTAGCTACCTTTTTCATCTTCTTAGATTCATACTAATTATCTCCATGTAGATGTTATAAACTACTGTTTATTAATTGCTGATAAAACAATTACATTCAAAATCCACACTTGAACCCATAGGGACTAAGGTCTCAGAAGTGTAGATCCATTTACTCCTTTCTTTGATATTTACATTTTTGTATCTTTTATATATTAGTAAATCATTTTATTACTTTTTATATTAGATCCTATGTTTTTGAACTCTTCTAATACCCCAGAATAGTAAATATTTTGGGTTTTTATTGTGATGAGTGACAAAGTATTTTCACACAATTATTTTTGTAATCACTTTTTATATTGTAAATATGTTCTCTAACTCTCACTAATTCTCTTTTGGTTCTACCCACACAGGCATTGCAACATGAAGATAACACCCTTATTATTGAATGATATCAAATATTCAATTTTATACTCCTCTTATGTAGTTGTCATTTTTTAATTTTTCTTATTATTGCTTCCCTACAGGCATAACATATCCCACAATCATAGAAGCCTCTCTCACTAATCCTTCATCATATTTTTTCTTCCTTTCTTTTTGGCTTTTTCTCTTTACCATCATCACAATTGCTCTCCCTAGTCAGTACAATATTCATCATATTATATATTAGATTTCATCTATATATCTATGATATAGAATAATTATTTTGGGTTTGTTGGTCAGGAAGTTGTAATTTTCCCAATATAGCCTTAAAGATGTTCGCTATACTTGGGGCAAACTTCCCCTAAAAAAATTCCCGTCTTCTGTGAAGAACATATTATCCCACCAAAAATAGCTGTGTCACATCATGCTAAAGCTTTACTATGCATTTTATTTGTCTAGGATTTAATTCCTCTTCCTTTTCTAGAGCCCATTTTATTGCCCTTTTGCCTCTCTGTGATTAATAATAGTGTAGGGACCCTACATCTGCATTAGTTCACCTGGTCTGTTAACCACAAATGGGTTAGGTTCGCTGCAACTGCTACTGCTGCTACTGACATTTACACACAAGTCACCTGAAATTTCATAGTTTACAAGATGGGTTAAGTGATTTGTTTTAATCAAATATTATCTATACGCAAAAAAGATTCACTCACTTTATTTCCTAAATGTGCAGCGTGTGATATCAGATACGTTTATGTTGCAGCTTTGGTTAGAAATAGAATCAAACAAAACATTTAGAGATAAGATAGCAAACCCATTATTTCTTATTCTGTGCTATTATTTCTGAACCTTTTTCTGAATAAAAGCTGAGAAACATAAGTATCCACCATCAGACATAAAATAGATAAAAACAATGTAGGTAATACAGAACAAAATAAGGAATTTAACTGCACAGAACCCAATATTAATGTGATTATTTTAAAGACAGCATTATAGGGTTTGTTTATTGTTATATTTTATGATTACCTAACTTTTGTTTTAGTTTTGTTATCCTTGACCTAACTTTTCTGGTATGTACAATGCCGAAAGGCAATGTATCTGTCAAATCGAATACAACAACATTAAGTAATAGGGTCACATTGCCAAATATATTTTTGAAACTGGGTACATAAATTGCTTATTTCATTTTAGGAGATTTATTATCCAAAACATGCAGGATTTAATGCTATTAAAAAAGCTAAAAAATAATAGATTTTTTAAATAAATAGTTAATAATGTAACTAACATTGTCATTCTTTTTTCTATTTTATGCTGCAGAGAAACTAATATCCCATTATAAATAGAAATAATGCTGGATATGTTCAAAGCAAGCTATAATATGAATTATTCAACTAATTATTCTGCATTAATATATCATATTTTAAAAATCTTTAAAAAGTACTTCCTCTTTAGCACGGCACAATGTTCCTGACCTTCAGTTTATTACAACATACATTTCAGACATTCCATAATATTGCTTTCCCTACCACAAAGGAATGTCATTTTAATGGTCAATGCCATAGGTTAACATACAACTATATAGGAAAATGTATTTGCATATAAAAAGGGAAAAGTAGTTCTCCTACTTACTTTTCTATTTACTTTGTAAATATACTATCTTGTCTGTTTGTAAATGTTATCAAAATTAATTTAAAGCAAACCTGAAACAAACCTTTGTATTTTATGCTAAGCAATTGTTGAGCTTGACCCCAACTCATCTCACCTTTTAAACCCCAATTGATCAATGAAACTGCTCATCACACATTAAAAATGTATTTGGGAAGTGGGAGCTTGTGGGACCAAACCTGGTTTTACAGGAAATTTTGAGATGTGCAGATAACTTATGCAGCATATACCGATGGTTATGAGATACAGTTTTCACAGAAAATAATGTCTGCTTATAGCAGTTTGTTAATTAATGTGCTGATTTAATCCATGCCACATCTACTATGGTTTCTTTTTTCAGTTACATTTCTTATCTTCCCATATTTATTATTGTTTACTTATGTACAGGTCTGCGTTTTTATATAAATTGTATAGGAATTTGGCTACACATGAACATCCTTTGTATGTAGAAAAACATATAAAATTGCTGGTGGATATTCCCTAAAATGATTGTATCTGGCAGTTATTTATTCCATAGCACAAGTTAAAACCTAAATGAAAATCGTGCATTTAGTGATTTTGTTTTTCATAAAACCCAGTTAAGTGATACATCAATGGAAAAATAATTGTAATGACTCACATATACAGGCCATTTATAAAAACTGTTTGAAATACAGAGACTTAAGTATGATTTTATAAGCAGTTTTTCTCTAATGAAAACCTATACTGCCCATTCAGGTTAAAGCTGCAAATACCCTTTAGAGCTTTCCTTTCCAGCAGCAGAAACTGTCTTTTGTTTCTCTAGCATTCTGTTTAGGCATCAAAACAAAAAAGTTCCTGTGCACTTCAGGGTAGGGATGCACAGATACTTTTCGAGTACCAGTGCAGATACTTGGCATTGTCATGAGAACTACCAGGGTTGCAGCGGTTGCAGATGGGACGTGGCTCTGGCACTCCACCACTGCCCTGAAATCATTAGTCTGTATAGTTTTAGAAAAACTGTCACATGACAATAAACAAAAATGTATTAGTACTCGTACTTGTAAGTACTCGGCAAGTACCAGTACTCGTACTCGCAAAACTGGTATCTGTGCATCCCTTTATTTATATTTATAAAAACAAAAGCATACATTAAAAAAGAGATGTACAAATCCTAGGAGCTCCGTGTGCTCCTTACAAATGACATCTGCCTCCTAATTTTTTAATTTTTCTCTAGTGTAGTCTTGGAGCTCAAAAGTATCGGTACATGTACTCGTACTTGTACCGAGTACTGTACTTGGTATCTGTGCAACCCTACTTCCGGGTATAGAGGAGAAATATACTTACGCCACCTTCTCTCATGTGACAGCACTGGTGATTGAAGACTGGTCCAGTGAAGTCACATGGTAATGGGCAAACTGTGTAAACTTTGGCTAGAGCAACTCAGTAGCTTAATAGAGTGGTAGGGCAGCCAATACCTGGCTGCTAGGTAGGGGACATTAATATGAGCCTTTTGCTTTTCCTGCATTAGCAAAGTGCAGCTCCGCGTTAGGTAACCATATGTCAAAGTTCAGTGCATCTTTCTGTGTACATCTCGAGGTGACTGTAAAACATGGGTGATGTCCACAGACTATACTCTTTCCCAAAAGGTTAAGCAGAAGTTGATTTTCAAATACAACTTTGTTAATTCCATGAGGGAGAGTGTGGTCTCCCAGAATGATCTTGCTGTGCCATCCTAATTCTGTTACATTCCTGGTGACTCTTAAAAGGAAGGATGTTTCTTAAATTCATGACTGCCCCTTCATGAAATGCAACCTAAGTGACATAATGGTGTAGATTTACTAAGAAGCGAGTGTTCACTTAGCAAATTTTTAATGCCCCAGCACATGACGTGCATTCAAAGAGAACACAGCATCACATGATTTGCTTTGCTTAAAACATATTTTCTATTATTTTGGTAAATTCATTTTAAAGTCTTGGAGTATGCATGGAGGCTGAAATGGGTGTGTGGTGCACATGCCTTAAGTAAACAAAGCACTTAATTTACTTTGGCCTTTGGCCTGCCTCTTTGGGTTTAGGAAAGGCACACTATATTAATAATGGTCTGATCTGCCTACAATTGAATCACTGATTCCTCCTGATGAGTTAATGTTTAAATAAGGTGGACATTTTTTTAGTTTTGTATGGAAAGGATTAAACCCTTGTCAAAGTATTATTATTATTCTTATTCTTATTCTTATTCGGGGAGTCCTCACTTTTTGTGCTTTTGCGAGTCTAAACAGGAAGTAATAAGTGAGAGGAAATTCTGTCATGCTATGGTGCTGGTAGCTCAGGTGTTACTAGAAGATTTCTGTTGACAACTATAACATTTTGGATTTCCAATAATATACTGTTCCAGTGAAGATGGTCACCAGGACCAATAAAATAAAAGCAAAATGTTAAAACAAAGGTTTGGCTTTTGAAGTATTTTAGATTAGCTTAGTTTGAAAATATTAATAAGTAATTTAAGTATTAGGAAGTATTTTAGATTAGTTTAGCTTGAAAATCTACCTTAATGTTATGTTTTATTATGAAAAAAGAGGATACAGAAGCATACCATGTTAATAAGTCTGAGTCTCAGGGATAATATGAGAATCTTTTTCTAGACTAGTAAACGTACAATTGTGCAAATCTTTTGTAACTAAAATAGCTTTTTAATTTATTATTCTGCTTTTATAACTTCTAATTATTTTGATTATTCATAAATTGTTGCACAGTATTGAAAATATTAGTTACCAAGACATTCATAACAGCACAATTACCTTTTAAAAGGGATTGTGGAACTATTGTGATATATATATAATTGTGTCTTTATTTTATGTTCTTGTTGAATTATTTTGAAAACAAAACATTCGTTTCTAAGCATTTTTTGTTCCTAAGAGATCAATGTGTTATACATGTGGATGTTTAACTTTTATTTATGTAAGCTTTTAATTACATAATTTTATATAGCATCTATATATAATTAAATGTGCATGTTACTAACACAAAGGAAATAGATATATTATCATCAAAAAGCAGTTGTTCTCATAGAATTTGCTTGTAAAATATTAAACACATAGTGGGGAGTGAGGGAGGTTAATGCATAATTATCATGAACTACCAAAAGTTTGCAAACTGGCCTTTTAAAAAGGCAAGACAGGCAAGTACAATATTTGGCTCCCATTGTCTTAAATAGGGTTTGGGCACTATGTTTGGGGTTTGCAGGTTTTTTCAAGTATTTGGTGAATGTTCAGTGAAACAAACTTTGCTTGGTTCACCCATCACTAGTAGATATAAAGACTGAGGAGCTTAACAGCTCCCAACAGGGGAAAATAAATATGAAAATAATTTTCATAATGTGAAATCTTTATGGATTTCTAGGCTTTCATCAAAGATACATAAAACAGGTTTTACATCACTGCCTTGATGAAACCACCCCATTTTGGCTGCAGTGTCTGGGAAGGGGAGCATGTGGAAATTAAATTTCACCACAAATGTAGGATTTGGCTCTGTCAGGGAAAGTAAACTAAGTGCATTGTTTACTTATGGCTTGTGCATCACATACCTAGATTTGGTGAGCTTCCCCCTCTGAGTAATACATCCCAGCCCAACAAGTTTATTGGCTGGTATTCTAATGTCCAAAGACCACAGGTTTGGGGATTTTTCATCTTAAATGTCCTTCAGCTCTACAGAGGTGTTTCAAAAGAGGTATTTAAAGAGATACAAAAGAACTGTTTGCAAAAACCCACTAGGTCTTGTAAAGATAATAACCTTTATTTAAAAAAATCACAAACAAGTGCTCTCCTTATAGTCTCTTACCTAATCCTGCTTGCCTTTCTATTTTAAAATGTAAGATTTGCCTTTTTTTTCTTTTAAAAAGTGCTAGGGGTGCTGCTGCTGCTCCTCTGTTCCTCTGTAATTTCCGGCATCTCCCTTTTAAAAGTGCATGAGAGTTCTGTGAGAACACACTGCTCTCCTACACTACATATTCCAGAAGACAAACTATATGTCCAGTCGCTGAACAGATAAAACAAATACAAGATTGCACATTGCCTCCCAATACCCTGCTCAACTCTAAAGTCACCCCATGATTTTAAGGACCATTCAGACTGCCCAAATTGCATTTTGCACTTCCACTCTTTCCCCTTCTCCCTCATTGCTGACAACGGTATTTGGCGATCCAGACTTTATTCCTGGGTTTGAAAATAAAATTCCTCCTATGCCTTCTTTCAGAGGGTAAGTTCAGATTAGTAGACTTTTGTGAGAATTCCCAATGACTCTCATGTTCAGCCCTTCAATCTCTGACTCAACCTTCACTGGGCTACCCAATTGCTTTCTCTCTTCTTGTTGAAAGCTACCACCTACACCTCAGTCTGTGGAGTGTGATTCCATTCCTGGCCATCGGAGTGGCCTTGGTGGGTCCTGGGGGGATAGTCCAGATTTCCTAGATCTTTTCTCTTCCTCTGTTGTTTATTCCACATCTCTCCCTCTCTTTCCCCCTTCTCTTCCTCCCAGGAGGAATAGTATAATGATCTGTTTGATAGTTTCTTGACAATGCTTTTGTTGTCTTACACAAACTATCTAAATGTAGTTTAGTAGTATGGTTTGATTTATATGTGTTACGTACCTTCTGGGAGACCGGATGTGAGAGGAGGCTTCCCTTGCACCTTGTGTCCTGGGAGACTCTGAGGATGGGAACAGAGCCCAGTGGGACAACAAGTGGCAGGAGTGCCAGTGGTGTTGAGCACCGTGCAAGCCGTAGTCCAATGAGATGAGCCGAGGTCAGGTTCCAAGTGGGCAATTCCAGTACAAAAGGGGTGAGGCAGAAGAATGGTCAAATAACAGTTCCGTGGTCAAGGCAGGCAGAATTCAAGGTTTGTCGAGGAAGTCCGGGTCACAAGGATCAAGCAAGATATCACAAAAACTGGAACAAGGATTAGCTGACGATAAACCAGCAAAATGGTGGTACTGCTGCTGGGTTTATATAGGGCCAGTGATGTCATTTCCTGTGCGCTGCTATGACGGATTTTCGTGCTGGTAGGCTACTGCTTCTGCACATGTGTGGGATGGCGCATATTCATGCTCGCAGGTTACTGCTTCTGCGCATGCGCGGGATGGCGCGTTCCCGAGCAGTGCGGGAACGTGAAGGTTGCACATGCGCAGATGGCGGGGATCCATTACAATATGTGCTGTATTTTTATCCACGATTGCACTACCTATGTTGCCATAAATAGGACATGCCTATAGCTATTTATACTTTACTTTTCAAGATGCTGTTTACACGCTGCATTTTTGCACGTCCCAGTTCATTTTTCTGCACTTTATAACATGTATATATGTTACTGTTTTGTTATCAGTCAATAAGGAATAAAAAAAAAAGAGAGAATTAACAATGAAACTAAAGTTATAGTTTGGCAATCTAATAAGGATCCAGAACTTGTTGCAGAAGTTGCTAGTGCTGATAAAGAATGGAAACAAAGGACAAATGACAGAGATAAAAGGGGCACAGACAGCATTATTAATTCAATAAATATGAACCTACATCATGCAAATTGGTACAGCTTTAGTAATTTTTTATTTACTTGGAGCAACTATGCAGATAAGGCATTCTGATTTAATTTTCACTTGGAGCTTACACAAACCTGAAGACTCTCCCTCTGTCCCATATGACAGTGTTGGGTGAGCCAATCAGCAATCACCAGCTGTGTAACATAGAAGGAGAGGAAGTGTGTTACATGGTCCCTAAACCTTAGAAAATTGTATGTATTTTTCTCCTTTCCCTGCAGCAGAACAGGTTGGAGACGGAGCAAAGGTAAGGGGAATATGTGCAGCTGGGAAGGGTGGAACATTATGCTTTTAAATTGCTTAGATATTAATTAAAGTGCAGACTGTTAAGGAATAATCTTCAGGCTTAACCAGTACATTTCAAAATTAAATATAAGGTTTCAAAATTAAATATAAGGTTGTTGATTGTAGAAAAATACTACAAACAATACATTGGATCAAGGCTTAAAAATAAATATTAAACAACCTCCTATTTCCAAAATATATTGAGCTGCTCTAACCCTTACAGAATGCTTTTCCATTTAAAGCATACAGCTACTACACGATGAAATAGGTACTCCTGCGGTACTGGATTTAAAAGTCTGTTTATTTAAGTTATCTCTACAGTGGATCAGTGTTCTTTACAAGAAAAGTTATCATATCAAGATGGCTATTAGCAGAAGTTTCAACCATTAAAACATGGCTTTCATAAGCAAGAAATACTTCAATCCAAAATATTTCAGAGGATTAACTCTGTAAAGAAATGTGAAATAAGTTGGGGGACAGAGATCAGTTGATGATGATTCATCAAGTTTAGCTCTAATGACTACTTTGTTTTTCCTAGATCTACTTATATTATCTAAATTTATTTTAATTCAGGATGTTTTCGCTATCATGGGCAAGTATTTATATTTATGCTCTTTTTCTATTTTAGGCTCTGTTACCAAAAATTAAGACGCAAAAAAGGAGAAAAAGATTACATTTCTTGTTTACCTGTGCCTTAAAGCGAACTTGTCAGAACACAAATATGAGAGATACCATTACTGGCTGGTTTTTGAAAGCAAGTGCTCTTGAGTTGTCAGAAACCTGAAATTCACATACGCGTTCTGGATGAGGGACTTCTGAGTGAAGAAAGGATACAAAATGACAGCCCCTTCAGCTATATTGTTATCATTATGTTTATTTTAAGACATGCCCCCATGAAATACTCACATTGACATATAATAAAACATAATAAAAGTGTAGTGTAGCATAAAACAAGTGGTGCACAATGCTCAGCAAGTCCAGAAGTACTGTGTACAGGCACAACATACTTCACACACTTTAAAGCAAGTCATACACAATACAATCATATTGTACAGTCTCCTTCGATCTACTATAAACTGTGTAGTGCAAGGCCCTGCCTGACCTGGTACAAATTGTAAATGGGGTAACACGCTGATAACCTTCTTTCTGAGAGGTCTATCCATAAGGTAAGAGGCAGATGTTATTTCACACGGATGAAGACACGGTCGAGAGATGTAATGTGAGTGGATACATTAACAATACACCAATGTTGTTTGCATGACTGAAGCACTATATGTAGATTGAACACTGTTGCACTTTAATACTATATTAATGTGGATGAACACAGTCACATTACTATATTTGTTGTCATATTTTATATAGATATTTATTTAAATGCACCTCTGTTCATGCATAGTTTATGTGTGTTTATTTATTTATATTATACAAGAGGTTTATAAAATGAGATTGGGATTTATATTTTTCACACAATTTTGTGTAGATATAAGGAGACAGATTTGGATACCATTTCTGTGTGACACTTTGGTTCATAGCATGACAATATTATTGAAAATTAATAAAATAATTGTATCATATTATTTTAGTATTGCTGCTATCACGCATCCGGATGGGGTTTATTTGTATTTTAACTATAACTATATACCATTGTTTCACTGGATGTGTTATTAAATGCATAATGATAATGCATAATGGTGTCTAGTGCATTGATGGTCTGAAAACAGACTAAAGATATAAAAAATGAATCAAATGTAATACCAGATAAATACTACATTCTTGCCACTAGATGGAGCTGAGGTGTATAGGAAATAACTGTTTGCTATGCTCCTCAGTTCGATCTAGTGGCAATAGTGCAATTTCACAGGGTAAATGGCTCAGTAAATTGTTTATAAATACACCTCTAGCCATAATAGGACTTCTATAGAGTCTCTCCCATCCTCTGGAATTCTTTGCCCCAACCTGTCCGTCTGTCGCCCACCCTGACTGCCTTTAGGCGGTCCCTAAAGACTCATCTCTTCAGGGAAGCCTATTCCACCTCAACTTAACCGCTCAACCATCACGTTCTCAAACAATTCATCCCCAAGCAGCTCCCTCCTCATGTATCCTTCCCCATCCCTTTTAGATTGTAAGCCCTCAGGGGCAGGGCCCTCCTTAACATCATGTCATCAATTGTATTGTGATTGTAATGTCTTCCTTATATTGTAAAGAAATATTGGTTAAGATCACAAATGGCTGTACATGAACATTTTCCAAACACAGAATTTTCACTTAACTTACAGCATACTTCTGGGAAGATATGTGATTTCAAATCCATGTGAAACTGATTTTTGATAGAGACTCTGTCGGCATCCAGCTTCACATGGATTTCAAATAAAGTGTCGTCTCAGAATTATGCTATGCAGGAAGCTCTTTATGAGCTTAACCATTTTTCAGTTTCAATTCACTACACACTGGTAAATTGCTATGATTGATGTTTAAAGTGTGTTGTGCCACTCTGATGTTTCCAGTGCATTGATAGTCTGTTTTAAAAAGCAAATATCAAAGAGTAGATGTGCACGTATCAGTATGGATTCAATAACACATCCAGTGGAACAATGGTATACTGTATATTTATACATAATACAGCTACACAGAGTCAGGGCTTTCTTCATATTATTTCTATACTTTTTTAAAATATTTTTTTTCTTTTTGCAATTGCAGAAAATCCTTTCGATCCCTGTATTTTCTCTATTTTAGCAAGTGTGTATAGTTCAGCAAATAATTACATTTTATTCATAATTTTCTAACATATTATGTAGCGTTGTGCAATAAATAATAAAGGAGGTGCAGTTTCTCAATAAAGAAAGTCCCCACATGAAAACTAAATTTCTATACAATCTAGTTTGTGAAAAGAAGTATAGCATACACATATATTTATGAGATAGATAAGTGGGGATTACTTTTATAAGTAGGGTAAAAAGAAGGGTATTTACAGCAGCAGTGGGCGGGAGCAATAGCTAGCTTGCTATTGGCTATTGCAAATTGAACTAGCCAATAGGAATGTAGCTATGCATTCCTATGCTGGTTTTTTTTCTGACTGATGGCGGCCGGCGGCTCCAAGAAAAAAAAAACGGAGCAGGGAAAGGTTTACTCTGCTCAATCGAGCAGAGTAAACCTTTCCGGGAGAAAGTGTTCCTCTCCCGGGCGGCCGGGAGCCACTATCTAATAGCGGGAGACTCCCGGAGCATCAGGGAGAGTTGGGCTGTCTGGTAATGACAGATCAGCGTTCCTGGTTACCTGGTAACCAGGGACGCTGATCTGTCTGTGCAAGTGGCCGGAGCCAGCCGTGAGATGGCGACTGGCTCCGCCCAGCTGTCGGCCAGCTTCGACTTTCACCTGGGCTCAGTCGAGCCTAAGCATATGCCTTCGGCTCGACTGAGCCCCTCGGCCAACTACGGGAGCTGTACAGGCTATAGTGAATAGCCCGTACAGCAGCCCTTCGGTTCTGCTAAACCGAAGGGGTCCTGTGGCCGAAGCTAGCCAAAGGACCAGCCAAAGCTATGGCTAGATCCTTCGGCAGCTTTGTGAATAACCCCCTTAGTTTCTTTTGATCTAGAAGAAGAAATGACCCAATTCTGTTTCCCCTTTATGGATATATGTGGTGAAGAAAGTTGAATGCTGCTGACGTTAACAAAGAGTAGGATAGGGAGTGTGTGATGCACAAGATCCCTATCCAGGCATAAAGTGGACTGTTTTGTGTTAAGAGGGTATATTGTGATGTGAATGATGTGAATCTCTGGGTCTAACATGTGCTGGATTTCCAAGATTTGCTTAATTCTACACCAGGAGTAGAAATGTGTTTTTAATGCACAAAGAACATATTTGGGTTTGTGTAGTGGAATAACCATAAAAAGGTACAATAGTCTGGGTAGCACATTCATTTTTAGAAAACTTTTCTTCAGAACAAAAAAAAGAGATGTTTATTACATTTTGAAGATCTTTAAGAATTATTGTAAGGGGGAGGAGTTAGCACAACATGTATCATTGAAGGCTGGGGTAATCTGTATTCCCAGGTATTGTAAAGAAGAGGTGTTCCATTTAAAGGGAAAGTTGGTCTGGATGTTTAACTTTGACCATGGAAAATGGAGATATTCAGGGCATGTGACTTTTGTAGATTTATCTTAAAGAACTCCAAGAAAAAAAATATTAAACCTTGCAGTGGGACTACACCCACACTGCAAGGGTTAACTGCTGTTTTGACCCTGATTTCCAGATCTGGATTGTTCTATCGCGTACCTGATGGGAGACTGACCGTGTGAGGCTTTCCTTGGGAATAACACTTAATATTCATAATAATAATAATTTACAGTTGGTTACCCATTATACGTTTTGTTGTGTTTTCTTTTAATAAAAAGAACTAGAGAAATTTGAATTGAGCATTCTATAATAATATTCCTTAGGATTACTTTAATTTTGCACATTAGCTTAGCTTTATGTAGTGCCAGGACAGCATCAGCCAACAAATATCTTTTCAAGCAATAGTGGCAATACAGTTCAAGGATTTTATCTTGTAAGTGTAAAGTCTTAACTGACTCATAGCAGGGAATTAACAAAGCATTATATTGGCACAGGAAACTGGTGTGAGTAGCATGCATCAAATTAACAAAGTATATAAACCTGTTACAGTTTATCTGCACCACCCATGACAGTCTATTTTTCAGAGAGACATAGTTAACCCCAGAAAAAACAGGGTGAACAGTCTTCCACCTCTCTTTCACCATCAGTAGAGTGGGAGTGGTGGAGATTGGGCGGGCACAGAGGGAAGTGGAATAAGCAGATCCAGCGTCCTGTTCTCTATGCAGTGTATGTCGCAGACACAGCATTGAACATGGAGCAGATCACTGCTAATTAACAATGGGGCTTGCATCTGAAAACATATGCCTACACTACTCTCTTAACCCCCACAGTATTCAACTTTTAGCTGCATTTTATGCAACATGTTGCTTATATTCCTAACATATGATGATATTGGATGTCCACAAGATACATACCTTACAAGCATGCTGTTTATATCTAGAGTAGCAAACAACTTCAGTTTTGTTATTTTGTCTCCAGCCAAGCTTCTCTTCATAATAGATGTTTTTACATAACATTTCACTTCAAGCTTTTACCTCTGGCAGGCAGCTAAATAGCCATTTGCCGATCCTCTAGAATGGGGTAGTCAAACGCTCCAGCTGTGGTCAAACTACAAATCCCATCTTTCATCTGAAAGTCATGCTGGAGGGCCAAAGTTTGGCTACTACTGCTCTAGAAGTTGCAGCTAGATGTAGCTCTATTTTTGTTTCCATCTTATCCAGTTTTCACTGAAGTTTCCAAAGTATTAATTTTTTAGGCATAAGATGCTCCTAACCCTCCTTCTAAACTGGATAGTCTTCTTCCATAAATCCAATTTGATTTTTTTTAAAAACTTTTCAATTATGTGACAATTGGTTAGGATGTAAAGGCGCCCATACACCTTACAATTATCATTCAATCTGTATTGTGCCATCGATCCATCGTTTGATTCCTGCACAACTGCCCCATCATTTAGAGACCAATGTGGATTTCAATTATTGTTTGTTAGTGATACTAATTGACCGAATTTCATCAATCGACAGACCGGATTTTCATTTGCGCATGTGCAGTTTTCATGTTGTGATTTTTTTCGTATGAAAACGCCACTAATCCAACGATTTTCGTACAATTTTTAAAACGTTTGAGCCTGCCCAATAGATGAAATTCGTCCAGTTGTACAGTAATTGTGATCGTTCACTTCCCCTCAACTGGCCGATTATCTCAGACAACCGGATTTAATTTGTAAATCGAATGATAATCACAAGGTGTATGGCCACCTTTAAGCTGCCCATACACCTTACGAATATCGGCCGATTTTCGTATGCAATCGCGTTTTCGTCCAATATTCGTGAGGTTGATGGGCAGTGTACAATCAATCGACTTTTGACTAACCAGCAGGTTAGAAAACTTTGGTCGATCATACGATTTTCGCAAGGTTGGTGGCGTTTCCGTACGTCAAAATTCGTACGATCTACACTCCACATGCGCAGATGAAAATACGTGCGGTCGATTACCGCAATTCATCCAGGTGCTTTCTTCTAATTACCGCTGATCCAACCTTGCGATAATCGGGGCAGGATGGAGCCACCGTACAAAAATCATACGACAAATCGATCATAGGACGAAAACTTTCGTCTGATGATCACAAGGTGTATGGGCAGCCTAAGTCTTGTTCAGTTCAGAACAATGTTCAGGCAGCATGAAAGTATGAAAACACGAATTGACCATGCCCAGATTATGCAGCTGACAGCAGGAGTGAGACCACAGGCTTTAGTATTTCTTTGGTACTACTGTTACACTATTAAAAAGTCATAACTTTTGACTGAAAATCTTCCTAGTGAGCTACAGTTTATTTTGTAATAACAAAATACCAATTTGCATAGAAACTTGGTTGCCTGAGGAACAAAACGGTTTACATTTACTGGGTAAGAGAGTAAATAAGACACGTGTGCATCCTTTTTTTTAATGATCCAACTGCAACAGGGAGTTTGCTTAGTACCACAAAGGATAACATTTCTTACTCCTTAATTATGATACTACAAATGGGAATAATATATTGCAATTTCAGTACAATAAATAAGAGAAGATGACTTCAACTGTACTGGATGCATTAGAGAGAGTATGGGAATCTTCAATTTGTTTGCCATTAGTGAAACACTATCTGATAATGTTTCCCTTTCTCTTCACTTTTTCATGCTCAAGTCATTTTTCTGCTTCTTTCACCACTCAATATCTATTGATTCAGTACATTGCAGTTTCCATTGTCTGTAAAAGTTTTGTATATGATACTTAGTAATTGTATTATTAATATTAAATATCCTCTACTTCTAATAAGCATTTGGAATAGCAGCAAATGGCATAATGCATTTCCATTAAAAAAAACACACTTGTGCATTATGCTTTGTCATCATGAAGAACTTTAGGCCTGTTTTGAATCTCAGCACTGCAGAAAAAAAGTATATAAATATTTGAAACAATTAATCTGTGAGGATATGTGGCACAATTTTTTTATTTTAATTATTTACATTCCAACAGCATATGCTGTTGCTCCTCACAGAGAAATGTAATTTGTATGAACCCCTTGTTACCCAAATAACTACTTACAGTTATGATCCACCAAATAAGCGTTAACATCTACAAATATATGGTTATGATGATTCAATCATGAAATGTTTGAGCTCAACATAATACAGAAATGTATTGGCATATAGTATTAAGATTTAAATGCAGTGAACCATCAATCTAACTACAATACATAAAGAAAAGATCTAAGCATGCATAGACATATTAACAAAAACACAGACCATGGTACATCTATACAAGACAAATACACAACATATATAAGTACACAGGCATATCTGGATAATTACCAGGTGATGTTCATCCTTCTGGTGATCAAAATACTAATTTTTCCTTTGCAGCCCTGGATTGATATAGGCCTGGCGTTCATAAGGAAGCATTTAGGGGCACCGATTGGTGGCCTCCCAATCCTTAATCTAATCAAATTAGAATCCTTATCTGGGGATTGGATGTTTACAAATGCTCTTTGTTAGAATTTCCAACCCCTTTCCATGTGAATCTTTTATGACACTATGGTATTCAGAGTTTGAGGGAAAATTTCAAATGCCCAGGTGTCCATAGGCGAACCCTAGGTCACGATTGCATCTATACAAGGGTGGACAATCTAATTGTTTATCTAACTACAAGGATCCTTTGAAGCTCTTAGCCAGAGTGAAAAGAGTATGCCCCTATTCTGAAAATAATTGCAACTCCCCAGTAGAGTGATCACACACATACAACAAAGAATATATTTAATTACAAAGTCTAGCCACCCCATGTGGAATATATTTCATTACAAATTTTTTTTAATTATATATATAAGTAACAGTTCCCCTTGTTGCCAGTGAGACTAGGTCGCACTCAAGACAATGACTATTTATGTAAATCTCCATTAACATTCCAAGCTTCTCCCTCTGCTATTGGTGAAATCTTGTTAGGTATATAATCATGCCTATCAGAATCACCACCTGTCCCAATTGTGCCATCAGGAGACCTTTTACTTATTTATCTATCCATGTCTTAGTTGACTCCAGATTAAAATCACCATCATGTAAAAGATCATTCAACTGTTTTTGTGTTTTGGCCATGTTGTTGCTGATATCAATGATGTGAATCATTCCTTGCCATTAGATTATGAAGTTTCAAGGACAGAACATAATACTGACATCAAAGTGTGGTATACAGTATATGTTTCAGGATCTGTGATCTCAGGTGCACTGTCTTTGACATAATCTTCCTACAACACTGGTATGGGCAGGGCCGGAATAAGAGCATCATAGGCCTGGTGCTGAGAATTTTGGTGGGTCTTTTTATGGAAATACATTTAAGAAAAAAACATTTTAATTACCATTAAAGTGTATTAACAAAACATTGAATATCTTAAACACACAGAATAGATAGGCTTTTTCACTGAACCCCAAATTACCTAAATGAGGCAAACTGGTAGATTAAAATTAAACTACACATTGTTTTTCCAAATTTGTAGAAAACATCATGTGACATGGGATGTTCTGCTGAGTCCTGCAACATCTGTTGTGGTTGCTGATTTGTTAAAGGTGGCAAAAATCCTGTGTAATCAAATTAGTTAGAAGTTTGAATAAAGATGTCATCAGCACAACAATTTCCAGGTCAGTGCAAATCCATTTTATTGATAGATGTCACTCAAATATCAAGCACTTTCGGGGTTGTGCATGGTCCCCTTCATCAGACTCATTATTGTTTCCATGTTATCACAGACATTTCACACAACTGATGGGAGACCAACATAACCCCTTAAAGAAATGCTGACATAGTCAAAACTAAACCCAACTTTCAGGCAGTATTACTGGCTTTGTCTGCTCACTGTCAGATTGTGAAAGGGTGATGAATAATGATCCAATATGTATTGCTGTACTAGACCACAAATGCATTTCAATTGCTCTACATCAATAGTACACAATCTCTCTTCATCTTCTTCCCCAATTATGACAGACTCTGATCACTGACATGTTACCACTGAGATACCACACAGATAAAGCAGTAGAAAGTGAGGATCCCCAGCACTCAGGAAATAACGGTCAAATCAGAATGTCACTATTGCCCTAATGAAGGGACCCTGTCCCAGATAGCAAGAATAACTTGCTACAAACTTGTGGCGGGGTGAAATTGTAATTTTGTTAACTTGCTGCACATATTCCTGGCAAGTTGAAGACTTGCAGAACACTTGCAGCACAAGTTCCAGTTGACACTTTTTGAATTTGTAGCAAATTTGCTTGGCAAGTCTACAGCAAGAGTCCTGCAGGTCTTAGCAAGAGCTCTGCAAGCTAGCTGGTCTGGAGACTTGCAATGCAGACTTGATGTAATTGTGCAACAAAATTGTGAAGCTTGGCAAGTCTAATAGTTTAGCAAGTCATTTTCAAACTTGCAGCACAATTTCTTGCTATCTGGGGTGTGACCTCAAAATGTTGGCTATGTGATATCTGTGATGATTTATTTTAATAAACTCAGATTATGATTTGACCGTTATCTCCCGAGTGCTGGTAATCCTTACATTCTACTGTTTGATGCACTCGGCACTATCTGTGATTATCACTATGATCACCACCATTAATATTTGGTCTCAGACGCTGCAAGGAGTGCAGGGGGACACAATGTTATACTACACAGATAAAGCAAACACTGGATGAAGAACAGCTGAAGTGAAATACCTAGGGATGTCCCGATACCACTTTTTCAAGACCAAGTACATGCCGATACATTTTCTTAAAAGGGACAGGTGACTTTAAATGATCCATAGTACGACTACATGTTATGTACTATAGATCATGATTTAACCTATTCATGTTAGCAGGGGAGAATTGTAAATCTATTACTGTAGTGGAGGTGTGTGCTATATATACGTACTACATATACAGTACCCACGTCCAGTACACGACAGTAATAGATTTACACTGCTAATATGAACAGGTTAAATGATCCATAGTACAACTACATATTATGTACTATAGATCATTTAACCCATTCATATTAGCAGGGGATAATTGTAAATCTATTGTTGCAGTGTATTCTATATGTAGTACATGTACAGTACACATTCCCAATTCACTGCAGAAATAGATTTATAATTCTCTCCTGCTAGCATTAATAGGTTAAAGGATCCATAGTACAACTACATGTTATGTACTATGGATCATTTAATCCATTCATATTAGCAGGGGAGAATTGTAAATCTATTGCCTGCAGTGTATTAGCAGTGTGTACACTGCTAATACACTGAATACAATATAATTACAATTATCCTATGCTTAATAGGGACCCTCCTTGCCCTCACTCACTGCTCACGATGTGCGGGAGAGCAGCGACGAGTTAGTGCTGGTCCGGTGGGAGGAGCTCCAGGTGGGGTCCTAATTTAGCTGGCCGGCGACTGCCCAGAGGTGCCGGCCAGCTAAATTAGGACCCCACCTGGAGCTCCTCCCACACAGCCTCCCCCTAGCGCAGGACTGTCAGTTCTCGCGCCAAGCAGCCATTCAAAATATGCTGCCCAGTGCCGAGTGTCAGCTTGAGGTGGGCTGGGGGTATGGCCGCGAGGGAGCTCATCCATACTTGCATTGCATACAGCTCACTCGTGTACCCTGGAGAGGTGCCTGGACTGGAGTGGCATCACAATCTGGCTCCTGGCACCTGTACAGGGTGTGCAAGGAAGCTTTACAAGTGGATGCACATATGGATGGAGCTCAGTCACAGCACAGCAGCCCACACTGCGTTCAATTGCAGTGCTACTTGGGTCACGACTTAATGAGCAAGGACAAAATGTGGGTCTTGAGGTTACACAGGTTGAGAACCACTAATTTAACCTATTCATGTTAGCAGGGGATAATTGTAAATCTATTGCTGCAGTGTATTGGGAATATGTACTGTTCATGTACTACATATAGAATACACTGCAGCAATAGATTCACTGTTAATATGAATGGGTTAAATGATCCATAGTACAACTACATATTATGGACATATTATGTACTATGGATCATTTAATATATTCATATTAGCAGAGGATAATTTTAAATCTATTGCTGCAGTGTATTGGGAATATGTACTATACATATAGAATACACTGCAGCAATAGATTCTTGTTGTTCACACAAAACACTAAGCCCAGGCCCCGTCTCACTTGCTGTTGCCTCAATCGCGGTGCCGAACGATGTGCCGAACGATTTTCTTCCCACGTGAGGACGTCGGCGGCGCTGAGCTGAAGAGGAGCGTCGCGTCACTGCTGCTCCGGCGGGCGGCGCTCCGAGTGGGGTCCTCTGGGCAGTCGCTGGCCACCTAAATTAGGACCCCACCTGGGGCGACCGCCCACCGGAGCAGCAGTGATGCGACGCTCGGCAAGGTCAGTAAAGAAAAAAAAACATAGCGCAAGCTTCGGCCCTATGTATTGGGGGAATTTATGCCCTGTATTAGTCACGATACCGATGCCGATGCTTGTATCGGTATCGTGGCATTCCTATAAATATCTAATATGCTAGAAGACTGCCAAAAATCTTGGACTGTACCACTTCTATAATTGCGTGTGCGGGCTGGTTCATGCATCACATTTTCCTATAAATATGCAGTCTCATTTACATGTGAATGAGTCACTGCTCATTCATATGTAAATACCATGCCATGATTCATTGACATCTAAATCTAATGGCCAGGCCTGTTTTCAGTGGTGGGCCTGGAGCTGGTGCTCAAAACGCCTGTATGTTAATCCGGCCCTGTGCCCACCCCTATTTCCTGGCAGAAATACTTCTGTTTAAATTCCATAAAATTCAGGAAGGAATCAGCTCAACCTGGAAAGGGAGGTGCAGCCAGAAACTTTAGAAAAAAAAAGTTAGACATTTTCAGACTGCTGTAGGCTACTCTTCAACTTGTCACAAACCATACAGATTTTGGTCACAGAATATTAATAT
>NW_017307769.1:34477-42783 GCF_000935625.1 Nanorana parkeri
TATATATATCAATTTGCCAAAGAATACTGTGCACAACCACATGCAAGGAACATTTTAATTGTATGTGGTTTTATTAGCATAATAGTTAATTATAGTTAATAGTTAAATAGTTAGGTCAGCTAAACCTTACCTTATTCTCTAAGCTAAAACCAAGATTCCCAGCAAAGTCACACTGCCCTCAACCACCATGTGCCATTTATTACATAGAATAAAGCCAAAATGAGGGGGATTTAGCAAAATTGCAGATGACAGAATCTGGAGCAGTTTCACATAGTATACAATCAGCTTCTCATTTTTTTTTATTTAGTTCATGCTTGAAAATTCAAAAGCTGAATGGTTGCTGGGGCCAACGGCTCCACATTCTGTCTGCTCCAATTTTGTTTCATTGGCCTCAATGTCAATTTGTACCTAGCTTTTGTTATGAAAATAAAGCTTAGCTGTCTACTACAAAATACATCATATTTAAAATAACACTTTATGTATTTCTTTTAAAAACCTTAAAAAAGGTCTAAATAAAGATTATTTCTGTATGCGGTATATGTTTGAAGCATTACTAAATAAAAGTGTAAAAAACCCAGCTAGTTTCCCACGCACAACATTGGTACTGAATCTATCACACTTTACCCTCCTGTTTATGTGTGGTTGTTTGCAACTGACATTTTTCTCTATCCCCTTTAACCCTCATTGAATGCAGTTGAATCTGCTCACCAGAATGTGTGTACTCTCCTTTAAAATGGGGAAAGGATGGTTGAACACTGATAGATTATTGGAGCAGAGTACACTGTCCAATCTCTCCAGATTTTTCACCGATGCTCGCACTCATACAGCATAACCAAACACAGTTAAGGAAGTACCTTCCCGTATACTATCAACATATAACTGCCATATCTGACCTCTTGTCACACAATTGCAAGAACATCATGCTGACATGAAGCAGGTTAAGTCACAGGCCCAACTGCAAATTTGACTGGTATAAGAGCAAATTAGACAAAACCAACAAAACCAGGCAATGCTGACTGAAATACTCAACCAATGCATGGTATTTATCCCACATATTTTTACCATGTTCAATGATGCATTGCAACAGCAAAACATATGTTTTAGGGCTACTCTTCAAGCCCTTGGTGTGCAGATCCCAAGACCCCCACTGCCACCATCACTACCTCCTTGGCAGTCATTGCCTCACCAATTTCTTTTGTTTCCTGCCTTCTCACAGTCCTCCAACTCACGCCCCCTTCCTATCCTATCCCCTCCTCACCCTTACTCAATCCTCTCTCCCACCCAAACCTCTTCACATCATCCCCCTCTCCTCTCCTGTACCCAAACCTTCACCATCTTCCCATCATGCCCCCTCCTTGCCATTGCCCCAAAAATCCCCCTCCCAACCCTCTTGCCAACATGCCCACCCTCACCTCTTCCTCAATCTTCTCCCCCTCCCAATCCTCCTTGCATTAAAGCCCATTTTGACCTTTTCAGAGATATTTTTAAACATATGCCAGCAATGTACTACGATTGTACACGAAGCAGGCATATGCAATTGCTGTATATGAACACAGAAACTTAAAGTTTTTTGTTAGCTGTCCTCTTCATCTCCTCATGGAAATGGCTGCCTCTGTTTTTCAAGAAAAGTGTGTATATTACAACTGAGCTCTGCACCCCATTAGTATTCATAGTGGCAATCCCCCTATGCGTGTGCAAAGGCAGAGCTGGTGTTTGGCGATTGTGTTACACAGAATCACAGGGAAGGGGTTGCCAGCTTTACATTTCAGCCCCAATGTCAGACTGAATTTCCTGTGGAGAAAACTTATAATTTCTAGAGTTCAGGACTAAACAAACATACATAAAAGGAAGCCTGCAATGAGAGTCATGAAAATGTGTACACATACATGATTGCTACATCATCGCTGCACCTCTAAATTACCACAATGAATGCTAATCCCTTACAAAGGTGGAAATAGACTTTAAACCCACCCTTACCTCCCTTACCCAGTCAACTCTGGGTTGAACAGGAAAAAACACATTATTTCAAGAATAGAGGCTTGCCGGGATAGAGACTAGTGTAGCAGAGTATGTCACTTGTCAAATGTGGGTCTTAAATGCACTTACTCAATGTAGACTCAATGTAGGGCAACTGACTATTTTTCCAAACCTCCACAATATGCACTTTGCAAACGTTAACACGTTGTTAAAACTTGCACATTATAGCAGGTTTGTAGTCAGCACAACTTTACCACTGTCTGTAAGCTACATGATCCTTGTCTTGCCATATAGACCATGCTCTACTCGTACAGCTGTTACAGGAAAATGGCAATAATTTTAGACCCAAACCAGATGTTAAAGGTGCTAACTATTTTTACAAAAGAAATACAATCTACTCTTAGAAGAACTCCACTCTTGTGTATCTGAAAAACTAAAGCAATGTCCAAAATTCCTAAAAAAACTAAGACACCAGTGTAAACTGTTGAAATAGTAGAACTTTACCTAATACAAATATATATTTTTAAATAAATACTGTATAAATTAATTTAAAAAATGACAGGAGCTTCAAACAATGTGGCCTTTCTTTAGAGGGCCCAATCCCCAGCCTTCATTCCAGCTCAGAGATCCTTCGGTGCATCCTGGACCCCCCAAAAATAAATTACATTCTGCACCATTTAGGAAAATGACATGTTTGCAATTTTTCAAATCCATATCAGTAAATGTGTGTAGTATATTGTACATAAAACTCAATCTTTTCAGCTTTTTAAATCATTATTATTTGTACAAGAAATTAAAAAAACTTCCTAAAACCAATTAAATTATATTCACTTTTGAAGGACCTTACTCTCTCTTATATCTACTGTACTTATGTGTCCACTAAGTAATGTTGCATTTTAATGTTGGATCTGTGTTGCAAATGTAGCATTGGAGACACTAATCCATCTGAAGAATCTTTTAATTCAAATTTTCCTGCTGTCATTTACTTCTGACAGCAGCATTTTTTCTACACACTGGTATATAAAGAAATAATGAGGCTAAGTAAACGTGACTTTTTTGGTAAACAAAACCACTTTTTAATTCAAAGTATTCATTTACACCAAGTAGCTAAAAATCTTGTCAATCACATGGTTCAGCCAATGGGATGGCTTTAATCAATTAAAAATGTTTTGGGGGATATAACATCCACCCAATTAAAGCAAGGGGAAGCTCACTGTCTTTTATTCTCCCTCATTTGAAGCCAGATATTATTGGAGGCTAGTTACCCTTGACATCATTATTTGCTGGTATAAAAGAGGGGGTGCTAAAAAGTAACTCCCATCTTTGCTGAAAGAAAGATCTTGAAGAGATTAATATCCCATCCCAGTTTCAGTTTAAAGAGCTGAGAAATACATAGCTATATGCAGGGAACAGCTAGGGGGTGACCACTATAGTAACCAATAAAAACAGGAAATAACCACAATAAAATAATTATAATTAGGGAGTGACCACTACCCTACTCACTGCAACAGTCAGGTATTACACCAGTATTGCCCTGCAAATGAATTTCGGGGGCAATTCTTAGATCAAAGTTGTAAAAAGGATGCCTGCATTCATGTTATGGAAGGGCAAATGAGGAGCATGTAGTCTCATAGTGAACTTGGTGTCTGCAAGAAAAGAAAATGGGATGCTGCTAAGATGTACTGTTCGTTCCGTGCTATAGGGAATGGCATAGGCATGCTTGTGCATACTAAAATGCTGTGTATAGTTCATAAGACATATTGCAAAGCCTAAGCATTGCCATGCAGGAGGCTGAGGGACATGCTTGCAAAAAATAGATATTGTCCATATTTGTATATGGAAAACTGTAATGCTCCATGGAAACAATTGCCATTTTTTATGAAACGATTTTTTTATCCATATTACTTACAAGTTCTTCCATCTGAACCTACTATGACCTACTTCCATCTGAGAATGTTATAATAGGTTTGTTACTTACCTCCTAGAGTGTCTGTGTGGCCTACAGTACATAGGCAGGACTACCAGGGAACTAAGAAAAGAATGGAAGAATATGTACCGTATTTTTCACTTCATAGGGCACACTTTTGTTCCCCCAAAAGAAGGGGGAAAATGTGCCTGCATCTTATGGAGCGAATCCCGATGCCCGAGACATGCAGTTTCGGGCGCTGGGCGAGTAGTGCTAAAGCAGAGCTAAATGTACAGTAGGAGCCACTGCTCATTTAATACGAGTGATCTAATGAGATCACTCGTATTAAAACCGAGCAGCGGCGGGGGCGATTGAGATCAACATAGAGCAGACGAAGAACGGACGTTCTTCATCTGCTCTGTGTGATCACTGAGACCGTGGCGCTGTATCCCTGTGACAGAATCTACGGTCTTTTGAGTGCTCCATAAGGTGCACCGGACCTCACTGCGTCCTATGGTCTGGTGCGTCTTATGGAACGCAAAATAGGTAAATAATATTAAAAATGGTTTCATGAAACATAGCCATTCTATATATTTCAAATTAGTTCATAATCGAGACCCCAAGGGTCTCAAAATAATAGGTATAGAGAAGGTGTAGAAACACTGGAGAGGCTCTAACCTTACAAGAGAAGTGTCCAAGAATGAGTCAAAATGGATATTTTTTTTGGCTACTATGATGCCGAAAGGGTTAAGTATAGATTTCAATCTAAATAGTTTTTTAAGTAACTATTAATTGTAAGTTCTTTTTTTAGGTCTCCATTCGTGTCATTTATAACTTTAGTAAAATCCCCCCATATATTTACATCCATTACAGATGCTATACTTCGATTCTATGTTTTTGTTATTAATGTAGTGTGCTACATATGGTGTTCATTTAATTGACTGGGGGAGACCCCTAGTGGTTAAGCCAATTGGGGGGGGGGGGGGAAACTACTGTTACATAGATGGCAAAAGTGACAGACAGGGGCGGGGAGAAGCCGGGGAAGAGGCAGAGCGTGAGGGGGGCCAAGTCGCTGCACCATCCCTCCTTGGGGAATACTAAACCTTTTTCTAATTATTTAGTAGCTACCCTAAATTGCTGCTATATGCCCTTGAAGAGAAGGTGGAAAAGGCCACATTAGGAATCCATAGAAATGGCTGGTATCTGTGCCTGAGGGAGAGGATGAGGCAATGGAAAAGGATGATTTAGCAAGCCCCCAAAAGTGTCTGCTGCGCACCTCAAAGGAGGAGAAAAAGGCCACATTAGGAGTCCATAAAAACTCCTGATATGTGTGCCTTGGAAGAGGAGGAGTAAAAGGGCACATTAGCAAGCAGTATCTGTATGTGCCATTTACCACAGGCAGGGTGAAAAAAAACAGCTCCTGATAGTTTTTCCACACCACTTCTTTAATATGCAGGAACAAAGTAAGTTAGATGTGGGGCAGGATGGGCAGCCTCTTTTACAGGGTGGCGTATAATCATAAGACTGTCTTATTTTGTTAAAGAAGAACTCTGGACAGAAATGGTATTAGCCCTTACAGTGGGTAACTGCAAGGGTTATCTTCCCATTTTTGTCTAGGATAAAAAAAGTTATACTCACCTGATCATCCGAGTCAGCCAGCTCTTAGACCGGTCCCTGGAGTGTCTCTCTCCCTCCTTTGCAACAGTCTAGGAATCCTTGAGTCATCACGTCCAATATAGTGTATGGGACATGAGGATGTCGAGGGACATACCATTACCGCTGCGGAAGAGGAGAGAGGCTGGATGGAGTGCTGCTGGCTCTAAAGATCAGGTGAATATAACTTTATTTTTTAACCTTAGACAAAAACTAGCAGTTAACCCTTGCAGTGTGGGGGTAGCAAGGTTAATAAAATGTTTGCCTGTAGTTCTTCTTTAAGGGTGTATCCAGGTTGATTTGCTGTCCCTGCCTGTCTTTGCCTAACCAGGGCAGAGACAGCCTTACATGAAAAAAACCTTAAAAGAAACCTAAATTTGGGGAAGGGTGGGCAGCTTATGGACATAGGATTGCTGGCTTTGGCTCCCTTCGGTTCAAATGTAAACAAAAGAAAAAAAAACGGTGTAGGGTCCCCCTCCCTAACCATACCAAACCCTTTAGGTCTGGTAGGAAGGTTAGAAGAAATCCCAAGTTAAAAAGTAAAAAATAAAGAGTGTGGGGTTACCCCCAAAAGTCATACTAGGCCCTTTAGGTCTGGTAGAGATTTTAAGGGGGAACCCCAACCCCCAAAAATGGGGGGGAAGTGGGGTCGCCTCTAAAATTCCCAACCAGACCCTTAATCTGAGCACAGGCCTGGCATGGCGGGAAAGGGGGGAGGGTGAGCGCGGCTAAGGCAATTGGGATCTTGTGTGATACGAGCAGTATAAGATTTTGTGAGGAGAGGCTGTCAATGAGATCTGCCATCCTTTTGAGAAAGTTGTAATGATGAAACATGTTAAGGGCAGATCCCATTGACGCTGTCCTCAAACATATGATTGAGCGGAGAACATCTTTTGGCCAAATTTTAAAGTTTTATATGCAAGTTTTTTAAATTTTTTAATAAAGAGTTGGATTGACTGCACTATGAGCGTTCCCTCCTCTTTTGTCTGACATTTATGGATATAGAGATTGATACCACCAGAAGAAACAGGAACGAGCGCTAGGGAGAGCACAGCATTTTTTTGTGGAGGATCAGGTCCTACCTGACTAATGAAAGCACATTTTGGCCGTTGTGTATGAACGGTTCTGGTGAGTGCATTTCTGTTGGGGATTCAGATTTGGATCTAGCACAAGGAAAAGGTCACTATTCACAGAACGAGAGTGATTTGGAACACAGTGTTTGTTGCCGACACACTGGACTTTCACACTGTGATTTATTAATATGTCCCTATTGGAAGCATTTGATTCACACTATGTTAGGATATTTTGATTGGTTTATTGATTATAAAACTTGATGATATTTCCACTGTTTGCATGGGCACATTTAAATCAAAAGGTGATAAGTACTACTATACTATATTTTGATATCACATAATTCTTTTTAGCAAATGTTGATTCTGATATTTATTAAGGTCTTCAGCGCTGTACAATTGATTTTAGAACTTCAAGAGCTTTGTTGCTTTTAGCACAGCAGCTTTAGACGAACTTAACTATATCCTAAACGCAGAATCGTGATATTGCCATATGTTACTATGTACAGCAATTTAGCATTAAAGAACTCATGTACTTTGCCTTGGTGCCAAAGTTTTCTGTGGAAACTGGTCACTGCTGTTAATCTTTTTATTAAAAGACTCAAGCAACGTTTATATAAAAAAGTAACAAAACATAACCATAATATTAACTGAACAGAAATCGCAACATACAAAAATATTCAGTACACCACAAAGGTATATACCTATACACAGACAGGCAAAGCCTCATTGCTGCATAAACAGCCTCACGCCTAAAGATCCACCAACTATTTACATGAAGCAGCAGAGAAGGCCTAAGAGGCACAACCCATCACCTATGCACACAGCCATTTTTCAAAAATCTTAAAGAACAAAAATTTGGTGTGATAAGAGACAGACAGCCACACACCCGGAGAGAGACTCCTGCAAGTCAGGGAGGCCTGATACCCCTCCACGCCTTCAACCAAGCCCCCTGCCTCCACTTGTCTCTCTCAAGCACCCGAATCTTCCCCACCGCATGCAGAATGTCACTCACCACCACCTGGACAGGAAGGATTTTATGCCGAATGGAGACCTGACACCGTGCATTCCACGTGAAATAACGGACCACCAGGCTAACTAAAAAAAGTGTATCCAAATAAAAAAAAACCTCCAGCATTGAATGCTCCATACACCCACTCGGCATAGCTCAGCCTAGAGAGGAAAGGAACACCGAGGCCCCGCCCCACCTGTTTATATACCTCTATGTTAAAGGGGCAATGAAGCAGAAAATGGCTCCACCACACCCGCACGCTCCTCTCGAGGACAACCACGTTCTGACTCACTGCGGTGTATCAAATTGCCCCCAACATAGAGCTTCCCATGGAAGCACATCCAGGCCAGATCCCTAAATTTAAAGTAGCACCCTGTCCATATTAAATCAATCTTAACCCTTCCCTCAAAATTGGGCCTGGGCAATCCCTTAAGGCCAGTGGGTCATGAAAGGCTTCGCTCAAGATACGGCTCATAAGGACTTTCCTCGGAGCAGACTTGAGATCTTCAGCCGACAATCACCACTGCCGCAACAATTTCAGGCACGGCGCAACATAGGCTGGGAGCTGACCACGATGACCCCTAAGACTCTTCACTTGGCCACCTTCTTCCCAAAGTCGCAGAAAAGGCCTAAACCAAGATCTAAAAATGCCTGCCCATCCAGGAGGTTCCGCTGCAAGCATATTACC
>NW_017307769.1:43055-76034 GCF_000935625.1 Nanorana parkeri
GAGCACTCATCCTCTCTCTGGTACGATCTCCCTCTAGGAGGTCTGCGATGAGAGACGCCTTAGTCTTGCAGCTTCCACTGATTCCTCGGGACTCAAGTAAGTCCTTCAGTGTACTTCGCTTCAGTCTGCTATATCGATCCTCCTCCTTCGATGTCCCGGTGGTGGTCTGGATGTTCCAAGTGCAGGGATGCATCCCACCGCTTGCCACCAATTGTGACGGACTCCCTGGCACCCCGACTGAGCACCTCCGTCAGTGATATGGCTTCCCAAATGGAACGTATTCCAAACCCTGTTACCATTACCTCAAGAATCAGGCAGCACTCATTTTGAGGTAAGCAGAATGACACAAGCCTTTATTAACACCAAGCATTAACTGGACTTTGTCAAGGAGCCTGTAGGGCCAATGACCGTCTTAACAGCTATACCCCGTTTACAGTTCTGGTAAGGGTCAGGAGAGTGGTACTTCCCATAATCCCTCTCCAGAACCAAGGAGGCATGCCGGTCGTATTGACACTTCCTGAGAAGACATTTCGCCTCAGAGATTGCCCCCAGGATCTCCTCCCCTCGAGACAAGAATATCCAGCTTCCTCCGCAGACGTTGGTAGGTCACATATCTATCAAGCTGCTTTCTATTGGCTAGGCCCCTAACGAATCCAGCGATCCTCTTTTTGGTCAGCTCCCACCACTCAGCCTTACTGCTACAAAAGTCCAGGATGGTCACGTGTGCCTGAAAAAAATCCTCAAAGGATTGTCTAACATGTTCTTCCTCGAGGAGAGTCGAAATTCAATCTCCAGATGCCCTTGCCCCTCTGAGGGGAGTCTGAAGCATTCAAGACCACAGACAGCACACAGTGATCTGAAATCTCCACTGCCTGCACCACCGGGGGTGTGAAAGCAGAGCTCTCCTTCAAAAAAAACCTGTCTATCCTACTCAGACTATTACCTCGATGAAAAGTGAACCCCGTGTCGTCCGGGAGGTGCTTAATGTGCACATCCACAAGACCAGCATCCCTGACGACGCTATTTAGAAAAACGCTATCAAAATCCAGCATGTTCCTGAGGCCCCGCCTGTCCTCCTGAGCCTAGTCACAGTATTAAAGTCGCCTCCAAAGACTACAGGTCTGGACGTAAAAAGAAATGGCTTGATCCTTGTAAAAAGGCATTTCCTGTCCCACTTAGTCTGTGGCCCATATACATTAATCAGGGGCAGGTCATGCCCCCCCACAAGGACATCTAAGACCATGCATCTCCCAATCTCCAACTCAATAACCCGCCGGACAGTTACCATGCCGGTTTTAAACACCGCCACTCCGCTGTAAGGCTCAGCCGCAAGACCTCCACTCTCTCTTGGCAATATGAATGTCAGCCAAGGAGGTGAGCCTAGTCTCTTGCAAAAATAAAATTTCAGCATCTAATTGGCTGAACAAAAAGTAGGCCATAGAACGAGCACTTACCGACTTAATGCTGGCTATGTTAATTGTCGCCACTGTCAACGGAGGGGGAACCACCATTTGGGTTATTGGGTGGATGGCTTCTTAGCTCCCCTCTGCTGCTCATCACCTGAAGCCTCTCTTTTCTTGAGGCCTCCTGACACTCCATCTCTGACTCAGAGGTCTCACCAGAAGAGACATCAGCACTAGAGATGGCACTATACCGATTTGAGACGAGCACTGGAGCCTCCTCCACCTGTTTCATCTGAGCCATCCGCCTCCTCCCTTGCCTCCCACCTTTCCTCCTCTCCTTCAAATATTGGAGATCGGCCTCCGAGAGGATTACCTCACTTGCTTTCTTCTTCTTCTTGGATTTTTTAGAAGAAGATATCTCTGCAGAGGAAGCAGCGCCACCCCATTTAGTACCTCCTGCCACCCCCACTGGGCAACCTCCTTTTCCCTCCCTCAAAGAAAGGGCACCTTCCTTAGCATCTGTGGGTACAGGCTCAGAGGGGGGATCAGACTCAGGGGACACAGACTTAGAAGGGGCTGACACAGGAGGACCAGATACAGAAGGTTGGGGAGACATGGAGACAGACACAGGAGGTGGATTTACAGACACAGGAGGGGTGAGCACCGGGCCTGGGGAAGGATCCTGAATGGGACCAGGGGGCTCAATCACTACAGGGGAGGATGCCACACCATCCCTCTCCAGCCTCAACAGCTCTCCCACCACCTCCTTCTCCATATTATGCAGAGCTTCAGGGCACTGGCTGTAGGGGTGACCGAGACATAAGCATAGGTTGCACCTAATCTCGGTGCAATCCTTGGCCACGTGACCCAGAGCCCGGCACATAGAACACACTAAGGCTGGACAGGCAGAGCTGAAATGCCCCTTCTCCCCACAGATGTGACACAGCTTTGGCTGACCAGGGTAGAAGATCGTCATCCTATCCCTCCCTATAAAAGCAGAGGAGGGTAGGTGTCGGACAACATTTTCAACCCTGGCCAGCCTGACTGTTACAGACCAGCCCCCCGTCCAGATGTTACGATCATCTAGGATTTTCCCTGGCTTAGTCAGGACTTCCCCGTAATTTTTCAACCAAACCTCCAGGTCACAAACAGGAATACTCTCATTACTGAGGATGATGGTGATTTTTTTAACTGTCGACTGCTGTGACACAGCAACTGGCGTCAGACCTTTCCATTCAGGTCTCGACCTGCACTGAGCCTCATATCGCTCCCAGAACAGGTCGAGACCCTCCGGTCTGGTCAAGCTTATGGTGTATTCACGGCTCCCAGCCACATGAATAAAGGCAAACAGGTCATTAGCCCTGAAACCCATCTCCAGAATCATATCCACCACCAGACGCCTATTGGGGGAGACAGCTGCACCCTCCCACTTCAGGAGCACTACGTTGCGTCTCTGACTGCCAGCAGATGGCAGATACGCAGGACGAGAACGCAAAGTAAGGGAAGCCGCATTCTGTGGTGGGTGTGTCTGCATAGAAGCAGAACTCCACCTGGATTGCAGCCCCGGCCTGATGACAACAGCAGGTGTGGAGCTAACCACCTGTGCAAACGAAGGCTTCCCAGGCCCAGTGCCCCACACAGGATCAGTTACACATGAAGGCCCCTCGGGGCCAATGCCCCACACAGGATCAGGCACACAAGAAGGCTTCCCAGGGCCAATGCCCCACACAGGATCAGGTATACAGGGTTGCACAATATTATCTATGCACACATTTCCCTTCACAGGAATATCACACAGTAGGGTTCAATTCTCTGACAGCTGCAGTGGATGTCTCACTTCTGCCTGCAGTTCCAACCACCACCTGATGCAGCACTATAGAGCCACCCTCTGTAGCAGGGCAGACAGGAACATTAGAGTCAGCATTTGTTTGGTTAATAGATTCAGCTGAACCTTGTAGTCCCACGCCAGAAATGTCATTTTTCAAACAAAGTTCTTTACCTGCTGCACTTCCAGTCACAGTGCCGCTGGGCAGGATATTCTCGCACAGAGGCGCCACACAGTCAATGCTGGCCTCACTAGTAAGAGGCATAAAGGCAGTCTTAGTTACCAAATGAGGCCTAGCAGGCTTTACCTTATCAGGTACGTCCTCTGGTATGTCCTCCTCTCCAAAAATCAGCAGATCCTCCCGGATGGGGGACTCCATTGTCTGGATCACACGTAGCATACCAACAGAGTCCTGCTATGGTCCCGGGCTTCTCACCTCACACTGAGGGGGCAGTGGATCAGAACTTGGAGGCTCCTCCACCTCGGCCATGCTCTCAAAGCGACGTCGATTACGGAACTTCTCTCTGAAAGGCCCATCTCTTCCCTCCAGCTCAGCCAAAATGGATTCCTGGATCTCCACCTGCTCTTTCACATGCTGGATCTCTGCGTCCAAAGAGCCTCGATTCTGGCTGTACAGCCCACTGCGCTGCTTCTTCAGCCGCCTGCACTCCGCTCTAAGCTTATAGAGCTTGTCTCTCTCCTTGTTCACCATCCTGATGCCGGTGACCCCTCTCTCCTTCACCCTCAGCAGGGGCAGACAAGTTGCAGGCACCTGCACCAGCAGGTATCTCGCTCCTCAGCACAGGACATGGCTGAGAGCTCCCAGAGGAAGTTCCCCCGACCTCCATGGCTTCCCCAGCAAGGGGTCAGGTAGCCTGGGATAGCTGGATCAAAAGCTCCCTGCAGACACTGGAAATCAGAGCAAACAGGACACACACTGCTCACTGCTGTTATCTCTCCTTGTGCAGGGTGACTGGCCATGTATCCCCTTCCCATGTAGCTTTCTGTAGGATATCTATAGGGGGTAGACCTACTGGGTATCACCCTCAGCTCTGATTTCTACACAGGCTGTTTGTGCACAGTGATGACATTTGATTTTTTAGTGGCTGGAATATTGACAGCAGATTGTAAACAATAATAGCCTGTGTAACGCCTTGCTATAGGGGTATGTATATGGATGTCAACTGTGGAGTATACCTTCCAGGTGGAAGGATAGGGATCGGTTCTGCAGCTGGGCCTCTGGTGCCCCGTATTTGTGTAGGCTGAGAGGGAGCTGCTTCACATCATACCCCGTATGTAGATATGGGAAACCCAGGCAACTAGGAGGTTATCAAAGAGGCTATGGTAATGACTGGAACATCCAGTCCCAAGTCGGTAGAGACAGAAGCTAAAGGTGCCCATACACTGCACGATTATCGTACGATAATCGTATGCGATCGGGTTTTCGTACGATAATCGAGCAGTGTGAACGGAGACGTGCGACCGTTTCTACTGTACGGTCGCACGTCTTCTGTCGAACCAGCATGTTCGAAAACCAGCCGGGAATCGTACGATTCTCGGCTGGTTAGAACGGTGCTCGGAAGATAAATGCTGAACGGGCCGGTGTGCGCACGCGCACACTGCCCGTTCAGCATTGCGGTCATCGGAAGCCCGCCCCTCAGGAGGGCGGGCTTGCGATGATCGAGAGTGCGATCTGCCTGTCCAAGATAGGCAGAGAGTACGTTTTTTTAATCCCTTTACAACCATCGCAAGACTAAAGTCTTGCGATGGTTGTAGTGTGCATGGCCACCTTTATTTAGAAAGCTAGTCAGTGTTACTGACCTTCAGCATCACGCCTATTATTAAGCGGGGTTAACGGCAATTAGCACCCACAGTGAGTAACATGCAAAGTCCATGAAGTTCAGTACACACCTAATATCAAGTGGGTTTAATGGCTATTAGCAACAGCAGTGATTCACATGCAAAGTCCATGAAGTTCAGCACACAGCTGAGATCAAGCAGGATTAATGGCTATTAGCAACAGTAAGCACAATCAATGGAGTAGACCTGCATTAGTTCCCAGATCTCACGGTTTTGTAGCGTCTCCATCTTAGCAGGGAGACTTATACGGAGTTGCTGTATCCTGAGGTAGTAGGTTTGGCTGCGAGGCAAGGAAGGACAACTGATTGATCAGCGTCCTGCTACAACCAACAGTGGACGCTGAACAATTAGTGAGCAGCAGCTTTAAGCCGACTGCTCGAACGAGAGGAGGCGGAGTCATGAGGCACGCCCCTTACAGCCTGCAATAAAGACTAAACATCTTAGTGCTAATTGATCAGCACAGGTCTTAACTACTCTCCCTGGGACACCATCTGGACAGATTGCCTTCCTTATATTCACTGCTCTAAATACTTGTCTTACTTCATATTCCTGCACAGTAACTATAAATGTGCTAGAAGCTGATGGATACATCATATCAATACAGCATATTTAACCTCAAAATGAGCAAAGTAACAATTCAATGCCTCTGCCAAAGAGACACTAGAATTCCTGGCCATAGAATCATTACCTTTGTAGTTTAATATGCTATACACCCCTCCACACCTGCCTCAGGTAATTATCCTTGAAAAAAATCTTCAATTTTCCTCTTATAAGCCACCTTTGCCTCCTGTATGCCTCTCTTCAAATTGGCCCTAGCTTCATTATACAAAGCATTATCCCCAATCTCAAAGGCATTAGTACACTTCATGAGGAGACATTGGGCCCCCTTTGTTATCCAGGACTTTTGATTCAACAAACCTCTAATGCAATTATCCACAGTGATTGTATCATCACAATTAAATAGCACAATGCTATTTTTTTTATATTCATTTAAATTTGGTTTCTCCAATACTTCTCAACCAGTCCTTTCAAAACCTTCCTCCATCTGTGAAAGAGCACCCTCGGACCAAGATTTTTAATTTTTTTTATATCTGGTTCTATTTCCCCCTGAGAGGGATATATGCTGGAATTAAACACAGAGATCATGGTAACAAAAGCAGCCACCTTCCAGAAGGAAGGACAGGTTCAGCATGAATTCAGAGATGATTTGAGGAGCTACAGTTAAATGATGAATAAATAAGCTACATTTTTGTTAATAGTTAAAGGTACAGGAACACATTTTTACAATTTAAAACCTAAGTTTAGTGTCAATAAGTTTCCAGAAATATTTCCAATTAATACTACACAGAACAGACACTGTATAATGGAGCATCAACACACTGCATCTGTCCTTACTGTTATGGTAAAACTGGCTTTTTGTATTCCCGGGGGTGGGGTGTAAGAGATAAGGATGGAAATGTGTCCAGCAAAAGGAAATAGGTAGCAACAGTATCAGTTAGTACCGGACTCACTTTTTTCCACAACCTCAAACTGAATCAATACTCATTCACAGATCATCCACAGGGATGTTCCTCAAATGCATGCTCTTAATACATGGGGTTCCAGGACTGTGTGTACCTTAGAAACATCTCTCCTTGCACACAATTCCTCCTGCAGCCCTCCAACTCCACAGCACTCCCCAGCAGTATGTTGTATGAATGAGTGAACCTGCTTCTGAATGAATGCATACTCTCCTGTACTCTCCTGTGCCTGGCTGAATGTACAGCAACTCCCAACTGAACACAAGCTCCCGACTCGGGGCAAAACATCACCTCCAGGTAGAACATAGGTCAAACTTGATAGACTTGTGTCTTTTTTTAACCTAACTAACTGTGAAATTGTGTAACTATGTTTTCTCTTGCACCCAGTTGACACAGTAACACATGGTTCCCACTTCCTGACAGGACACAAGTGTACAGCACAGCGCCACCACAACCCTCTCCTGCTCCGGGTAATTGGGTTCTAATGGTGGATTTCATTATTTTTCAAAGAAGTAATTTATTGGATACAAACATATCGATATGTAGGTATGATGCATGGCATGTCAAAAAAATAAATAAATACATTTCTGCTTGATATGGTGGCACCACAACATGTAAAACAGGAAACATTTTTACAGAATGCTGACAAGAGAAGGTTGAGATTTTTGGAGGTAGTATCAAGAGATGGGTCAGAGATAAGGTTAAAGTTACCGCCTATCAACAGTAAGCCTTTTTTAGATAGGATAGAATTTGTTTTAGTACTTTGATAATGAAGCAGACCCGTTTCATATTCGGTGCAGGGGCCTAACAAGGTTTAGTGGGAAAAGATGTATGAGAGAGGGAGCATATACATTCTTTGTAGGTATCCAAAAGCTTTCAGTAACAGGATAACCCTTCCAGTGGACAAGGTTTTGGAGACCACAACCCTGCCTTTCTGAATCCAGAATTTTAGACACCTCATACTTGTGTTGCCCATTGATAAGAATTGGCGATGGTAGTGGAACTACAAGATGTATCAGAAGAGAAGAGATCAGTTTCAGGTGATAAGTCACTGGCCAAATTTGAGAACTCAATTTGTGGAGACCAATGAATCAAGGACCTAATTTGGTTGATAGTTGTTTAAGTCTGAGATGTCTAGTGGATAACTCTGTCTCCCACAGCATATGGATGCACGAAGCGTCTTTGTTTATTAGCATGAAGTTTATATTTCTCTGTTGGCTTTTGTAAAAGGACACAAATCGAGAGTCTGTTGCTGGTATGCCAGAAGATGGTTGAAGCAGGGGAAACAATTGTGGGTGATAGACTAAAGCTGCATTGAATGGTGTAGTATGCAGAGCACAATGGGAGTTGATGGCAAATTCTGCTAAAGGCAAAAGTTCAGACCATTTGGAATGTAGCGAGTTGGCATAGTGGTGAAGATAAGTGTCAAGCATCTGATTCATATGCTCAGTGTGTCCATCACATGGGTTATGTGAGGTAGAAAGTGACACTGACAGGCACCTGACACTGACTCATTAGAGGAGTGGGTTTCCTGTACAACACATATGTCTCTTTTCATCTGTTTAAGTCTTTAAGCAATGCATATATTTTATAGGGACTTTAAAGGACTTAAGTGTTAATGGAGATTATTTTGAAATTCATAAGGGCTTTAGGGTGTTGGCCTATATTTTTGTTAAGTGTTAAGTAGTAGATAGAGAGTACCTTGGTTTTGCAGAGGCTCAGTCCATGGTAGGTGGCACATTCTAACAGTGGAATAGATGCAACAATAGAGATATAGAATTTACAGTTCTTAAAAGAGTTAATGGAATTGGTAGAAGTGGACATGTCACAGAAAAAAAGGATTGGTTATTGAACAAACAAAAAGAGGCTGTGGTAAATTGCAGCCAAAATGTGCAGCCTTTTCTGCTGAATTGGTGGGGTTGTGCAACAAGGTAAATGAAACAGTTCAACAAGCAAGGGTACAATGGGTTCATGCAGTGGGTCTACATGATGTAGCAGGTAAAAGCCTTCCCTGATACATTGACATAGGGCAGTGATGGTGAACCTTGGCACTCCAGCTGTTTTGGAACTACAAGCCCCATGAGGCATTGCAAGGCTCTGACAGCCACAGGCATAACTCCCAGAGGCAGATGCATCTTGGGATTTGTAGTTTTGGCACAGCTGGAGTGCCAAGGTTCGCCACCACTGACATAGGGGATAGTTTTAGGTCCAGTTTGATTGCACTGTGGTTGATGGTGATTTTAACCTGGGTGGGGTGTTTTAGGGCAATATTCTCCATTCCCAGGAGTTGGAGATTGGATCAACCAAAGTATTATGTGCTGTGGGAAGTATTGCAGTTTTATTTTCCAAGTGATTAATTATATCTTCAAAATTCTGGATAGTTTCATCTATCTTAGAGATTATATTAGTTTTATATTGATGTAAAGAATTCTGAAGTAAAGTAATATTTATTTCAATGTGAAATCTTATAGTGAATGGTTAGAGACAGGAAAGTTATCTATGGAGTGTCGGAGTTATGTACAGCCATCATAGGGTAACTGGCATTGTGTACTTTGCTGCTGTCTCCTTCCCCCTCCTTATTTTTCTGCTTAACAATGCTGCATACTGTTGGGGAGTCTGCCAGAGATGACTCATCCAATCCTGGTTTCTGTATGGCTACAGGGGTGGCTGTAGTGAAACTGCTATCTGGGGATGCGGTGTACAGTGGGGAGCCACGTGAAGAGGATCCAGTACCATCCAGAGAGCTGTGGTGGATTGATAAGTGGTAGTGTTGTGTCAGCTTGTATGGCTGCCTCTTAGATTTTTTTTTTTTTCAAATTGACAATTTTTATTAACTTTTATACACAAGAGTTACAGAGATGACAAAATACACAAAACATGAAACAGCGACCAGTATAACATGTGGACCTTATCCATGTAGTCAGAATTTAGAAGCGCTATGGGACGATAGTTTGCACAGACCGTGTCGTCTTTATCCGGCTTGGGTATTACTATTAAATAGGATTGCAAAAAGGATGACGGAATAGGCCGACCCTCCAGAAATTGAATGTAAAGTCTCATCAAGTATGGGGAAAGCAATTGAGAATAGGTCTTATAATATAAGTAAGTAAAGCCGTCCGGTCCCGGCGACTTGCCCGTGGGGAGGGAGGCGATGATTTTTTGAACCTCGTCTACCTCCAGCACAATCTTCTGGAGAGAGCACAGGCAAGTCACAAGAGCCCAGGTATTCCCGAATGCGCGAGGCCAAGGTCTCATCACCATTGTTGAAGGCGCCATCCGGGATATTATAGAGGGATTCATAGAAAACCCGGAAAATATCCGCTATTTTTTGGGGGTGGTGATGTAGCTTGCCACTGGCGTCGCACACCGCAGAAACCCCTTTTAAGTTGGCCTCAGCCCGTAGCTTGCGAGCCAGAAGAGTGTGGGCCTTATTTCCCCTTCTCATAGTATTTCTGGCGAAGGTATAGCATGGAGGCTTCAGTCTTATGAACATAGAGGTGCTGTAACTGTGCTCTCAGTCGCAGTACCTTCCGTAGTAAGGGCTTAGAAGGAGAGGCCGCCAATCGACGCTCAGACCCAAGGAGCTGATCCTTGACGCTGGCTATAGCAGCCATTTGCTCTTTCTTGAGCCTGGAGGCCACCGCAATGCAATGGCCTCTAATTGTGGGTTTATGAGCCTCCCAAAGGGTTGAGAGCTCACGTACGGACCCATCGTTTATGGCAAAGTAACTCCGTATGGCAGATTCAATAGCGTCCCTAGTGGCCTCCCCCTTCAGCAGGCCCTCATTCAAGGTCCAATGGCATCTACGAATCCGGGAGGGATCTATTCGAACGGTCAGTTCAATGGGCGCATGATCCGACCACGAGATAGGACCTACGTGAGTCGAGACCATATTGCGGAGAATAGGAGTATTCACCAGGAAATAGTCAAGACGGGAGTGAGAGCTATGGGCCGAGGAGTAGAAGGTGTATATTTTTTCCAAAGGGTGCATCACTCACCAGGAGTCAAAGAGAGAGTGTTGTCTAACCAGTTTGTGAAACTGTCTAGACAAGGCCTCTGTCAATTTCAGAGTTGATCTATCCGAGGACGGGAGATGGTCGAAAGAGGCGGGAAAAGTCATATTGAAGTCCCCACCAATAATTAAATAACCCAGAGGCATCTTATGCAATTTAGAGAGTATTCGTTGTAGAAACCCCCTGTGGTGTAGGTTCGGGGCGTATATGTTACAAAGAGTGAAGGGAGTGCCCATCCATGTACCATGTAGGATGATGTATCTGCCCATCTTATCTATCAATACCATGGTAGGCTGGAAGGGACAGGACTCCGTAAGCAGGATGGCCACCCCAGCCCGTTTAGTGGAAAAGGACGAGGCGTAAGTTCTGAGGAACCACTTGGAAGTGAAGTTAAAGGAGCTCCCTGGTTTAAAATGTGTTTCCTGTAGGAATATAATGTCAGCTTTGGAAGATCTGAATTCTCTCAGCGCTAAATTCCGTTTAAGTGGGGAGTTAAGGCCCTTGACACTAAGGGAGAGCAACTTATAGTCTGATTGGCCCGCCATGGATGGGTATGGGATAAAAATTTGTGTAGGGTGCGAAGGTGCTGTTCAGTCTCGAGATAGGGTAGTCACGCGGGCGGTCGTGCTGTCTGGACCAAGGGATCCACCAGGCGGAGGTAGCGAGAACATGGCCGGAAGAAGCAGAATGGAGAAGAGAAGGAGAGAAGAAAATAGAGAGCAGAAGAGACCACTGAAACACATAAGAAACAAAACATGTTAGTATTGTAAATCCAAGAACTATGCAAACAATATTAAGAGTAAATTTCTGCACAGCAAAATATCTAATAACTATTGAAATGGGTATATTCGGTCTCCAAATAGGTATGGACACAGATTAGTCGACCTATTAGGAGAGGTGTCACAGACAGATACCCAGGGGTAACACTCCGTGAGGGGGGGAGTACAACCCAATGCTCGAGAGGACAAACAACCAAAAAGAACGAGCAACCGTGGGGACACCCGCCTATAGTGCAAAGTATCAAGCGCCAAACATATACAAACGTAGTATTGCAAAACATGGGGAGAACTAATTGTATGGAAGAAAATTAAACACCATAAGAGTGGGCATGGCCAATAGGCCAGAGGAACGGTTCTATGTAAACACACAGTCCAGTCCTTCTATGTATAAGAAAGAACATATAGGGCCCATCAACGATTGCACCTGGGAGTAGGGAGTACTGGGGTGGAATGTTCCCTTGGGCGGCGGGACGGAGTCTCAGATGGAGGATTCCCTCTCATCTGCCTCTTACGCGGAGTGACTTTCTGCCAAATGGATGGCTCGGGGCCCAATTTGGGCAGAGGTTCCCATCCTGGAAGGGTAGGGCATGAGATGTGAAGATCTGTGCAGAAGGACGACAGGTCTTCCGGGAAGCGCAGAGTGGCAGTCTTGCCATCTCGCCTGGCAGTGAGGCTGAAGGGAAATCCCCATCTGTAGGGAATATTGTTGTCGCGCAGCAGGGTCAAGAGAGGCTGAAGGATTCTCCGCTGTTGTAAGGTAACCCAGGACAGATCCGGAAAAACTTGGAGGGGGGACCATCAAATTAAATCGATTTCATATTACGAGCTTTCTGGAGCACTTCTTCTTTTACCGCAAAATAATGAATCCTGCAGATGACATCTCGGGGCTGCAAGGAGGAGCCCCTCGGGCGAAGGGCCCTGTGAGCCCGATCCATATCTATTTTGCGAGAGGAAGGCCACCCTAGGATGTTAGTGAAGATGGTCTGTAGTACCTCCTGCAGATCCTCAGGGCCTGTGGCCTCTGGCAGGCCTCTAATGCATAGGTTATTGCGGCGACCCCTGTTATCCAAATCCTCCACTCGGCGTTGTAGGTCCCGAATACTTGCGGCTTGGGATACATATCGAGATTGTAAGTGGAATACATCTTTTTTTGCATGAGTGAACCTCCTCATCTAGGCCCTCGACCCTTTGGGTCAATTGTTGAAAGTCAGTGTGAAGGAGCTGGATTTCGGATCGACAGGTCTCCCTCACCTCCTGTATCAGGAGCCTAAAATCCTTCTTAGTGGGGATGTGTTTTAGGCATTCCCTCCACGATACAAAATCTGCATCCTCCATCCCTGAGGAGGACTCCGAAGCATCTAGGGGCAATGAGCGTCTCTCATGGGCATCTGACCCCATCCGCGGCACCGCACGGAGGGAGCCGGATCTCTCCCACCTATCGGTCCCAGGTATCACGGGGACGTCTCCCAACCCCCGGTCCACTTATGAGGGGGAGGGTGCTGCACTAGGAGACAGCAATAGGGGCCCACTGGGACCCTCACTGGGGGGTCTGGAGGAGCGATGCAGGCCATGGGCCCTCTCTGATGGGGGAGGCCAGGACTCCATTCCGTGCACACTGGGGGATGCAGGGGAAGACTCCCGGGGCCTATCACCCCCATGGGATCCCGTCCAGTGCATCTGGGGCGGATCATCCAGGGACAGCGATCCGTCCACAGTGGCCTCAGGGTCAGGCCATATCTCGGACTGGGCCCTATCCCCACAGTTACTCACTGTGACAGCCAACGTGAGGGCCGGGCGATCCGCGGTCAGGTCTGGGCTGCCCTGTGAGCCCAGGGACAGCATCAGCGACTCCGGAGGGGAGTTGTCAGCCCCCCGATCCTCTGTCCCCTCAGCAGGGGATGACGCTGAGAAGGCCTCGGCCCGCACGCCGCCACGAGATGCCCATGAGAGACGCTCATTGCCCCTAGATGGCGCCATCTTGGGTCCCGATCCCGGCTGTGTAAAAAAGCCCCGGATCGAGGTGGATGGCTTTTTCTTTTTCCCCCTCTGCTGGGAGGACTTGTGGGCCGACTTTGGGGGTCTATCCTTCCCCATATCCAGGTGTTTGGCGCAAGTGTAGCAGGTATACTGGCGGGGAATCACGGAGCTCTGTGGAGATGCGTCCTCTCACATAGCCAGTCAGCCACGCCCCCTGCCTCTTAGATTTTTGCTGCGTGTACATGACCCTGAGGGATGCTGGGAGCTGGAACTTAGTAGTAGGATGTCAAGGAAGGCTAAAACAGTGTCTTGCTGCAGCCAAGCTAACTCAACATAGCAATTTTAGAGAGTTATTCACTAAGCTCCCGAAGGCAGCCGAGTGAATAACCGAGCTGAAGTGAACAGAGCCGAAAGACTTTGGCTATTCACTCCGGCTCATGTACTGAAATCAGTCGTACATTGGCTCTGTACGGCTGCCTTTGGTCAGCCGAACATACTCTGCATAGGGGCCGAACGGCAGTGTGTGAATAGCTAAATGACGCCAAGTGGCATTCGGCTCGGCATTTCTGCTCGCTACCTCGGAGGTAGTGCAGACTTTTAGAAAAAAATCTTTAACTTTGAAAAAAAACCACAACAAAGGATTTTGACAAGTCCTTTATTGTTTAAAAAATCCCCCCAAAATGGATCCACCGACGTAATCCTAAAATCAATCACGACGTCCAGCGTTGTCTACAACAACGACGACTTGGCAGAATTAAAAAAAATAGAATAAATAAATAAAATAAAATTTTAAAAAACGTACTCCGACCAGACCGCACGCGACAAACTCCCGCGGCATAATGAGGAATCTGACAGATGGCAGCAAAATATAAACAATTGGGCGGAGCTAGCAGTCCGCCCAACTGTTTTCTTTTGGCCGGCAACTGCCAGAGTCTTCTAGCAGGTCCTGGGCAAAAAAACAACACCTGGGCAGTGCTGACCATGACGTCACGGATGGCTCCACCAAGTTGTTGTTTAACCTCCCTGGCGGTAATCCCGAGTCTGGCTCGGGGTGAATTTTCAATGCTAGGAGCGGTAACCCCGAGCCAGACTCGGGGCTGCAGAGAAAAGTGACACTCACCTTGTCCCTGCGATCCCGCGGCGTCCTCTGCTGTACGCGGCCCGAAAATTTAACTAAAAGCCGGCATCTGACTTTTAGTTTCGTTTTCGGGCGTCACAGCAGGCGGGAAAATAATATAATAAATTTAGGTGAGTTATTCCTAAGATTTACTAAGAATTACAGGCCTACAATATAAACATCAAATTTCCATGCAAAAAATTGTACCGCTTTTGGTACAAAATTCCTGACATAATCATACCGCCAAGGAGGTTAATGACAGATCAGGTCCTTTAGGGACGCTGATCTGTCATTACAACTGGGCGGAGCCAGCCGTGAGATCATGGCTAGCTCCTCCAGCTGTCATTTGTGTGGAGAAAGGTTGGCCCTTCGGCCAATCTTTCTCCATGCTTCGGCTGTCACTACGGCTCAGTAAGTTAGTCATCCCCTTGATAGTGAATATGAAACAGGAAACTGTTGTTCTGTTTAGAACTGTAAGACTCAGATAAATGCAGATAATGTAAAATACATTAGTGTGAGCAATACTAACAAAAATAAAAAGGCAAATTAGAAAGATTTACTGTACTCATAAGAAGGCACAATTACTTTACATAGGACAGAGATAATACTCTCAATCTTTTGTATTAAACCAGCAAGTTGAAGTCTGGGCTACCTTTACCAGAGGCTACAATTATATGTGTAAATGATATGTAAACTTGTAATATATTGATAAATACTGTAATAAGTATGCTATTTCAATGCAACTTAAGTTTAGTTGCTAAGCATTGCTCTCAATTTCTAAAATTGATTTCCTTTGCTATAAAGAAATGTGAAGCTCACTGGGAGAAAATGTATCTTGGGGGCATTCTGTAATGAATGATTTGGCTTTCTGAGAGAAAGCATTTGTGCTATTTTGAGAAATGGTTATATAGAATGAGTTAGCAGCAGCAACTCTCTTTGTTGTAATATTTGAAATACAGCAGTGCCTCTTTCACAGCATATTTTTTTATGAGAATTTCCAATGCTTACAAATTATATATTAGATCTACCTCGTACATGTTTATAATTACCTATCTCTCTGCTGCAAACACAATTAAAAAGCATTTCTATTATATTAAAATGTCACAACTGCATAACAAAATCCTTATCACATACTAAGTAGTAAAACAGATAGGGCTAATTTGTGTAATATTCATTAAATGGTGTATTAATCTTATGTTGATTACTTAAAATCAGGCAGATAATGCTGATTTTATTTTGTTGATCATCTACACTCAGGAAATTAATTTACAGCACGCTCCACAATGTGCTAATGCATAATAGTGCCATCGTGAATTTATAAGACAAGAAGAAGAGTTATACATAAGGCCCCCTTCATACTTCGTTGGTGAATTTATCCAGCCAGGATGAAGCCTGAGAGGATATCTGAAAAAAATGTGTCTCCCCATCTGCATGGACTCTCAATTTTGCAGTATAAATCATTGAGTATGGAAACCGCAACTGCTGGAGAGGCTTTTTGACATCTTGAAATGTTGCACGTTTCTTTGGAATTTCCTGTGAAAAGTGAGGGAATGGCATAATTTTAGAGCCCACAATGGTTAACTCTCCCATATCCTGGGCCTTGCAAAGGATAAGTTCTTTATCACGGTATTTCAAAAGCCTTATCAGCAAAGGATGAGAAGGAATTCCAGGAGGAAGAGGACGCGACGGGACTCAAACAAGCAATTGAGAGAGAGAGAGATTCTTGCCAAATGTCTCTACCAGCCAAGACTCAGCAAAATCAAATGTATTATTGCTCTCAGATCGCTCAAATATGCCTACCATGCATATGTTGTTTCTGCAGAGTTGATTTTCAATGTCATCTGCCTTAAGAGAATTGGCGGAGGCCCTCTGCATAGCCAATTTAACATCTTCAAGCAAATGAGATGTAGAATCCTCAAGTTCACTGACTCCGCAATGACTGGCAGCCTTTCTCTCTGACTTTTTGTAAATCATGGTGGAGAAAGGAGATGTCAGCTTGTAGCGAAGTGTTGCATGACTGAATAGCAGAGCAGATATCAGACATGGTAGGTTCTTGTGACTTATTATTAGCTTTGAGAGATTTAGGGCTTTTGGAAATTTTAGGCACATTACTCACTGTTTTCAACATGCCATTTGGACTTCATGAGTCGTTAGTTAAAAGATGTTATTGCAGGAGATGAACTTTGATCTCTGGAAAGTGATGCTCTTGGTCGTTTTCCGAGGGTATCTGTGTGTCTGGCAAAGCACTCCAGATGAGCAACAGTATCCCTACTGTGATCTTGTGTCTGTTTATTAGGAATGAGGAGTGCGCTGTTTGACCCGGCGCCATCTTGAGAGTCTAAGCCCCCTCCATCACTTTTCTTTGTCATCGCCAAGTGGCAGGACAGGTGATCGGATTCCAACCAAGCACAGTGTGAGCCGGGAGTGATATGAGGAAAACCTGTGTGGGGGTGAGACAGAATATATATGTTATCTGAAGATTATTCAGAAGAGCTCTTTCACAGCTCATCTAGCTACATCGAGCCACAGGACACGCCCCGTGTGGCCCCCTTCATACTTGCATTTGGTCAATTGATCACAAACTGCTCTTTGAGATTCATGCGATCAGCTGTGGATGGGAAGTACTATACAAAGCAATGAGAGCTGACAAGTACCTGCAGTCGTTCACATGTAATCAGACATGCTGCAACTACCTGAGAATGATTGCCCCTGGGTGGAAACTGTTTGTGTACAGGGACGCTTGTCCACAAGTATGTGATTACATGCAAATGGCCACAGAAAGCTGTGGGCACTGTACACTATCATTGCTTTGTACAGCGCTTCCCACCTGCAGCTGTTTGTATGGGTCTCATGGAACAATTAGGAAGACTGCTATAAATTAAAAGGTGAATGGTGCCTAATATGCACTAAGATACATCTTCCTTTCCTGGAGAATTATTATGATTTAATTTGCAGAAAAGTGAAGCAGCAGACAGGTAGTGGAAGGTATTTATAAACTGCATGAGATCCATATGAGTTAAATGCAAATCTAAACTGACATTAGATACTGTATATTTTGGACATGTATCTGTTGATTCTATAACAGCTAGATACTCATTGTGACTTAAAATTGTCTTCTGGTTACTTGGAGAAAAATGATTTACAAAACATGTGATCAGTATCAGATTACTATGTTAATGGAAATCTCTTGTTAATAAAAATATGTGCTACATATTGTTGTATATGCATACTTACAGAGGGGGAAATCGCTTTTCCCTGTTAAAAAAAATCACCCATATATCTCTTTATTTATTATTATTATTATCATTTGAAACTATAGTTTGACCCGAACCCAAGTTGTTTGCCGTTCAGGGAAGTGGAAAATGAATGTGGCTATTAGCTGCTATAGTAACCAATTACTACTAATGCATTTCCTGGCCTTTGGGCTATGGTCAAGTGGCTTAATTAGGCCAATAATGGGTGTTTTATGTTCCAGCCCAATCCTATAAGATTCTCAGCACCCATTCCATCCACCCGCCCCTTTGTTCACTATACTGTACTGTGTAACATAACTTGGATTACAGTCTGCTAGGATTCTATATTACTGTGTATCCACCTCTGTGTTCACAGTGTATAGACACAATAGTCCTTTCTGAGATTACCTTTTTTGCACTAAATCACCACATTATTAAATGCTTCAAAGCACCAAATCCGCAATCCCCTTATTGTCATTGCTCATGTCTGTATGGTCTAAGGCGAAAGGCAGTGGTTCTTCACACACAGCTAGTAGGGGGTGAGGAAGTTCTGCATTTGTAGGACAAAGCAGTGGTTGAGTTGCAACTTTTATAAGCAGGGCACATCTGCCTTCTTCTTTGGCAGTAGGCATGCTTTTCAGCTAAAGAATGTAGAAAAGGTGTCTTACCAAATCTTCATCTTCCTCCTCCAGGTGCAGCACATTTTCCCCAGCAGCTGCAAAGGCACCCTCTTTTTCCTCTTCCTCTACAGCTATACCCATCATAAAACAAACTGGAACTGAGGAGTAAGCAGAAATATTTTCGCACAGCATAAATTGATGCTGGAGGATGCTCAATAATTCTTATCAGATGTTGTTTGTCGAGAGCACCAGGAACATAGAAAGATGGGAAAACAGACTGGGAACAGCAATTGCCTCAGATATTCCTGATACTGCATTTTACTACCAGTAATGAAAAGTTTGGGGATGACTAGGTGGCATAAAATACCTGGGTGCCAGAGGTCTTAGAATAGGAAAGTGAGGGAGAGGCATAACAACAGTGTGGCAGGATTTCATTTAGAGCAAGTGCAAAAATCTCAATATGAACCGTCCGCACTCTCACTCCTTCTTAAATGACTACATGCAGCTAACACCCTAGTGAAAAACTCACCAAAAACTAAGGGGGTTATTAACTTAGCTGCCGAAGGCATATAACCAACCCAAAGTGAAGGGAGACAAACCCTGTTTGGCTACTCACTTCAGCCCTGTACAGCGGAAAACAGCAGTACATTGGCTGGCTTCGACTCCCTTAACTTCTGGCAAACAGCCCAGCGTGTTCAGAATACGTTTGCCTCAGCCAATCCAATATCTGGATCGGCAGAGGCGCGCATCCGGCAGTTCAGCAAAACAAATGGCAAATGCACTCATCAATTTATCACCAGCTTTAAAGCAAGGTGCACATGGAAGTGATTTAAACAACACATCAGCAAAAAGTTTCCCAGCACACTCACAAGCCAGCATGCAAAAATCTGTTATCTTGCTTTAAAGCTGGTGATAAGATCATGAGTGTTTTTGCTATTTGTTGTGCTTGACTGATTTGGTGCAATAACACATTGGGGGGTGTCAGCTGCCGTTGTGATGTGCGGGGTCACTTGTGTGTCCCTGTGCCTTTAGGGGCTGGGCTGCCTCCTGGCAAACCTGCACCCAATTTGATCTTTTGCTACATGTGCTCCAAGATGGAGACTCTCATAGGTTAGATTTAGGATCGCATTACATAGAGGTACCTTGACGAGTCAGTGCGGCTTTCACATATTCTGCAGAAGACGTGTAGCTAAAACCTCTGTTTTTAACCTTAGTGGTTAGACATGTTTTTTTGCATGCTGGCTGGTGAGTGTGCTGGGAAACTTTTTGCTGTTACATCCGGCAGTTCATTCACTGCTTTTTGCCCCTTTTTGACCAGTTTTTGAACAGTTTGACAGGTGCCGGCCGAATGTCAACAGACAGGCAGAGCCGGAGGTGATGTAATCGCTAACTCCATCTAACTGTTTACATTCAGCCATCACCTGTCAAATTGTTTAATTTAGCAGGTGCAGGAGTTTGCATGTGGTCGGGTCAGCAGGCTTTTGGGGGGAACCCCACACATTTATTTTATTTTTAACTGGGAGTCCCTCCTAACATTTATACCAGACCTAACAAGTTTTAAAGGGGGACCCCATGCTTTTTTTTTGTTGTTTATATTTTGTGGAGAGAACGGTCTGCCTATGCCTAAGCATATGCATTCGGCTTGGCTGAGCTCTTCGGCTGCTGTACAGGCTATTGTGAATTGTGAAATATTGCTTGGCTGAACTGAAGGCTTCCTGCAGCCAAAGCGAGCCGAAGGATTAGCCAAAGATTCAGCTGTATCCTTCAGCTCATTAGTGAATAACCCCGTAAATGTTAAATATCTGAAGTGATAGTTGGTACAACACTTGTGTGAATAAAAAGAAAACAAAGCAAAAAACACACACTTTAAAAAAATGTATTCAAATAAGCTCTGCACCAAGTATCGCTACAGATATTGACAACAGGCAGCTCAACATAGCTCAACAATCTGGGCCCTTTTCAGCACATTTGCTGCCGACAGCAGTGTATTTTTTTGTCATAATATTGACATACAGCACACCCAATTGGTTCCCAGAATTGCCCCTCACACTCCCATTCTGAGTTCTGCGTTATACTGGATTGAAAGAGACTGATACCAAGTTAAATTCAAGTATTTACACTAGTTGCATTAAAAAACAAATGTAATGATTTATAAATGAATACCTATCTAAGATTATGTGTGAAGTTCAGCTTTCCATATGTTTTGCAAGTAAATAAATACAAGTTTCTGCTGCATCATGTAAGCATGTCTCATGTGTGTTGTTTTTGAGAGTGAAGCTGTGATGATATTAATTAACCATCAGGTGTGAGCAAAAATCTATTTTTGTTATTTTCCTTGCATAGGCTATCCTTTGCATAGTGAATTTTTAGTTAGCTGCATCTCAATCATAAAATTCACCTTGCACAGTGAATATGTCCTGCTCCTTTAATTAATCAACCCTAAGAAATCTACTGCTTTGTAATGGTGGGGCTCTCAACATATTTCTTAAAAAATATATTATTAATGCTGAAATAGCAAGATTGCAGCATATTAATACATAAGATATAGCTTACAAATTAATTTTATCAATACAATTAGCTATTTCATTGTCCAAAGAACATTTAATAAACACATTAAATGATTTATTATTATTATTTTACCTGAAGCTATAAGTGAAATATGTAAGATTCTGGAGCAGTTAATATCACACTAGATTTAACAGTCTCTTTTGGTTATATTTTTTGGAAAGTATTAATTTGCAGCCTTTGCTGTAGTAAAACGGATCCTGACAGCAGGCTTTGCAAAAGATTCCAGGGTTTGAGTTTAATTGTATGGATGGTTTTCAGTGAATTGTTCTAATGTAATTGAGTCCTTTTAGCTTGCTGTTACCTATGAGAAAGATGGAGTTATTTTTAGACCTAATTCAATGTTTCTGAATCTATTCACTGTCAGCAGAATACAATGAATATCAGTGGGGTAGAATGTCTAATGCTGGAAGTCTACTGTCTGTGGGCCTATCTAACTCAGTTAGCTATGTAAATCAGACCTGTAATTAAGGGCTTTTAAGCATATCTCTTCGGCAATGTGTTTTCCTAATATGTAAGGTAACAGTTTTTCATGCAGTGTTACACAAAAAAAGAAGAGTACATTGGAATAATGTGTATTCAGCTTGTAATATTTTTTTCATTTTCTCTTATACAGTAGTACATACATTTAAGGCTCATCTGTGGAGGCTACAATATAGTATATAGAGCCTCAGGCATTTAGAAGTAAAGTATATCGCTCAAGGTCAGAAACAGCTGGGACTGGAATTTGAATCACGTTCAGCGAGAAAAACAGGCAAAGAAATAGAGTAAATGAAGGTTGGTGTTCATTTCTTTCATTTATTAATAAGATTTTCAAGATCAGTGATGGACTTGGGCTAAAAAATAGCCTTGATATAGTAAGCAGGGCAGTTCATCACACAAATTTATGACCAAAGTTTAAAAAACCTAGGGGAGTATTCATTTTATAACCTAGAAATATTGTATTGCAAGCACAGAATGCTTATGGGCTGCATCAAAATATATAAAACATAGTGGGCTTACTAGGTAATTTGGTAATTTTATTTAAACATTTGTACATTTAAACTTTCAAAGTTTTTTTTTCTATTGTGAATAAAAGGGGGTGTTCTGTAGTCCTAACATTTCCCTCCTAGAGTGACATCACTGTTCCTCCATAGACATGTACAGAGTTTTGTCATTCTAGGATAAGAAGGACTACCAGGTTACAATAAAGGGAAACATACTGAAAAAAATTAAAGGTAATGCAGCTACCACTTCTGATGACTGGTAAGTTGTAAAATATTAAATTTCTGTTCTCGTATTTAGATTTAACATTAGATATTGCAGAACAACTTCTACAAATGTCTTACAATATAAAATAGAAACAAAATTCCTTTGGTTAAATATTAAAACTGTAGAAAAAGAGAAGGACTTGTGTAGAAAGAAAACGTATGGAATGTTTAGTGCATTGCATACATTTATTGGAAATTAAATTCAATAGACATGTAAATTTGTTTTGAATAAATATTCGTATGCATTTCGTTAAATTTGGACATTTGGATGCATCCAAATTTCCACATTTGAAAAAGTCTGAATCTGAATGAATCCGAATGGCCCTTTAACTAAAATTTGGATCCAAATTATTTGATTTTCTAAAATAATTATGGAATGTTTACAATATAAAAGTACAAAAATTAATAAAATACTCACAAACCCTTGTGTTTGAAACTTAAGTTTCGGTACCTTTGGTTATTTTATCTATTCATTGCCACTCCTATTTTTTTGTATTGTTGTACAATTCCAAAAATCTGTTAAAGAATATAAAAAAACCTCACAAATGCACATGTATGTATGTATATTTTATTTAAAGCATTGTGTCATTAGAAGGCAAACTGGGAAATCTTCATGGGTAAAGCTAAAGGAGAATTCCTAAAAAAACTTTTTAAAAACTAATAAGTAAAATAAATTCAAATAAATAAAATGAATACAAATGTTGGAGTAAAATGACATAATTCAGTTCTCAATGGTCACTATTAAAATCTACAATCCTGGAGGGAACTAGATTATAGACATGTGCGATTCGTTTCGTTCCGAATCGAAATTCGGACACATTTTTGGAAATTCGGACATTCGGATATATCCGAATTCCGAATTACAGATATAACGAATGGAAACGAATCCGAATTTCCATTTCCGAAATTCGGTAGCGGTAGTTCGTTCGAACGTTCGTTTCGTTTTCGTTTCTTATTCGTTTCGTTCGTTGAAGAAAAACATTTTTCCCCTCAAATGTCACTTTGCTGCAAACGAACGAACAAATGAACGAAATGAATAAGAAACTAAAACGAAACGAACGTTCGAACGAACTACCGCTAACGAATTTCGTCCGAATCCGAATTCCGAATCCGAATCCCGAAAAATGAAATAACACAAATCCGAATTTAAAACGAAACAAAACTAAACAAACTTTTTGGCAGTGTACATGTCTACTAGATTATGTGTCACACAAATTAGTAAAAATGAACAGAAGAGGAAATAATAACTACAGTCAGTGTAGGGACAAGGTCCTTTGGTACCCATAACAAGCATGCCTAAGAGCGCTCCTCCTCCCCCAAGCTCTTTCATTGGCACTACAAAATCTAAAAACTAAAAAAAAGCTAATGGAAGGGAATGATGAAGTTAATAAAATGTTAAAGGTTAATTAAAATACTACAAATTTTTGGGTAAAAATAATTAGGATTAACTACATACCGGTAATTGTTTTCTTCAATTTGTCCCATTTGTAAGGGCTAGAATCATGTGTCTGGTACAAAGCAGCATGTTTTAATAAATTGGCGCTACAAACATGAACATACACAAATTTTAAACGTTTTGCATAGTAATGGTTAAAAAAGATATAATGGGGAAAGAAGAGAATGAAGGAGTTAAAGGCCAAGTTTACCTTTCTGACTATGTTTAATGTGACACCCATATTCAGAGTGTAACATGAAACATGGTCACATTGTAACCACCCCACCCCCATCCTGCTACCCTTGATTACTTACCTGATTTGAGGGGTTCTCCTCCCCGCAGACTAATGCTCTTTTTTAGAAATAGCATGGATTTGAATGGCTCCACCCACACAGCCATGTCATCCATTCATATATGCTTTCACAGGATCTTTATTTAAATGCAGCGAGATCACATCACTTGCTATCCATTCATTCTTGCAGAGGGAGATTCTGCAGGAGCCAAAACAATGCACCTACGATGCACTGATTAGGGCCCACAGATACTGCTTTCCCCACACATGAATGAGTAAAGGGGTACATAGCACACCTACTCATTCACAAAAAAAATTAAACAGTAAACAAAACATATCACATTTTGACAACTCACAACACACATTTTGGGACTTATTAAAGAAAAAAGTCCCACAAAGTAAATCCATTGTCAGTCAGGTTGCCCAGTGATGCAGATCCTCATCAATCATGATAAATGGAGCCCGTTTGACCACCAAAAGAAAATAAATGCTGATCTGCTGACACATTTGCATCCAACAGAAACTGGTGCTGAGTAACAGCACATGGTCACCACAGCAGAATATAAATAAAAGAGTGGGGAATGTAATTGACAAAATATGGACATGGCAATACTTGGTCAGAGATGTCATGGAGAACCCAGGTATATGCCGCCTGTTTTCTTTACCAAGAACCCTTTACTCATTCACATGGGGGGATTATCTAGGGGCTCACTGATTTTTAACACAAGCGTCAAGATCCTGATTAGTAAAATAGCAAAAAGTTTTCCTGGCACACTCACAAGCTAGCATGTAAAAAAACTTGTCTCACACTAAGGTTAAAAACAGAGGTTTAGATACATGTCTTCTGCAGAAAATGTATATATAAGAGGGCCAAGGCACCTCTTATAGTGCGGTCCTAACTCTAAACTATCAGAGCCTCCATCTTGGAGCACATGGGGCAGAAGATAAAATTGGGTGCAGGTTTGTCAGGAGGAAGCCCAATCCCCTTAAAAGGCACAAAGACGCACAAGGGATCCCACACATCCCAATGGCAGCTGAGACCCCCCATGCATCACTGCACCAAAACAGTCAAGCAAAACAGATGACAAACGCACTCATCAATTCGTCACCAGCTTTACAGTAAGGTGCACACGGAACCGTGTGCACCTTACTGTAAAGCTGGTGACGAATTGATGAGTGCGTTTGTCATCTGTTTTGCAAGATCCTGATAAGCCCCCTTTCTAGAGTCCCCGCAACTACTGTGCCAGAGTGGTTGGGAAGAGGCCCCTGTCCTCATCAACATAGAGATGAGGAAGGCAAGGTGCACTCCTCATATTGAAGGTATGTGGCTTGGTATATTTTAGGACGGGGAGCTGCATGGTCTTCCCTGCCCTTTCTTGGCCTGCCAGGCTGCATGCTTGGATAATGAACTGGTTTGGACTTTTGTGGGAACAGCATGCTTTATTTCTTTTTTTGCATAAGATTAAACATTTACCAGACCCAACTGTGGAATTTGGGGGTTCCCCTTTAAAATCTATACCAGACCTTGTATGGGGTTCTCGTTGACATTTGTACCAGACCCTCATCAAGGTTAAGTGTCTAAAGTATTTTTAGCAGGAATTGCATGCCAATTTTTGCATTTTGGAGGTAACCCCACAATTTTTTTCTTGCTTTTTTTGTGGGGTTCCCCATTAAAACCTATACCAGACCAGTTTGGTCTGAAATGGAATTTGGCAGGAACCCAATACTTTTATTTTTTTGCATGCGGTCCTCTTTAACCACTTGTTTACAACCCCTTCCTGGTCAGCCCCTTCCTGGTCAGCCCATTTTTCAGTATTCAGCGCTGCAGTATTTTGACTGACATTTATTCTGTCATGCAACGCTGTACTGAAATTAATTTTATACAATTTTTGGGGGACAGATTTTTGGTGGTATATAATCACCACTGAGGTTTTTATTATTTACTACATTAAGGAAAAATGACTGAAACGTTTGAAAAAGAAAGTTTTTTTTGACATTATGTTATAATACATTTATTATTACCCAATTTTCTTGTAAAATATAAAAGATGGGGTCACGTCGGGTAAATAGACACCAAACATGTCAAGCCTTAAAATTGCGTGCACCTGCGAAATCGCAAAAACCATACCATGTCCAAAATTGACCATAGGCAACACTTTAAAATATTTTACCACTCATTAGTTTAGTGTTTTCAGTGATTAATAGCCCTAGAATTGTTGCTCTCACTGTGATGCATGCGGTGATATGTAACACGTGCAGCGTAATGGGCGCAATTGCCGTTTTCAAAAGTATGCACACCCAACGCATGTTTGTACGCCTGTATGCATGGGGGATGTTATTGTTGTCACATACGGGATTAAGAAGCCCCCCTATGTGATAGCAAAGAGGATGTGACAGATCCTCTTTATGGAGACATCAGGGGTCTCCAAGACCCCTAATGTCACCTAGGGACCCCCAAAGAATCTGCTTAATTTGCTTCTCTCCAGCTTCTGAAGCTGGAGAGTGACAGCAGAATGTGGAAGTGATGTAAGATACATCACTTCCACATTCTGACACCAGAGAGGGGATCGGAGGGAGTTTGTGTACCGATTGCAATTGTCGTCTTCGCAAGTATGTGCAACTGACTCATGTTTGCATGTACATATGGAACGGGGGACTTTACACTTTTTTTGTGTTTTTAAAAAAAAATTTGTTTGACTTTCATTTTTTTAACTTTTTTTTTTATATATAATTCTTTATTTTGGAAAAGAAAAAACAGGTTCATCCATACAATAACATAGCATTTCGATGCATATTATACAATAATCCTTGTATATAAAAGAATCGGCAAAGCTGATACGCAATAAGTATTTGGTCGAATGGAGCCCGTATTTCCTTGTTTTTGCTTTAGTCAAGTAACATTTAAACAGATAACAAACATACACGGAGATTAGGGTGTACATGACGTGTGTAGTGTTACCAGCGTGATATAGCTGCCTCATTCCATTATCCCTCTACCGGTATACAGCATACTGGTGATATGAATCACTCTCTGAGAGTTTGTGCGGTCTGGGGTAAATTCACTGTTTTGGCGTATGGGTTCCACATCACGTAGAGGTCCGGGTAGTAGGCGATCCCTGTGACACACGCGACCATAGTTGTATTCCTATGGTATATTGCAAAATAACAACCGAGCTTAACCATGGGACAATCAGTGCCTATTCCTGGAGCCCCCAGATGAATTAATTCCAACCCACGTCCCTGTTACACAATATTGACATAGATCAAGACATGGAGGAGCATGAGACAGCAGCGTATGAGACATATAAGGGGGGAGGAGGGGGGGGCAAGAAGAAAGAAGGAAAGGGGGACGATTTCTACCTAGGATTCAGCCATTCAAGATACCTGTGGGTCCTCGGGTGGCTCTGAGGTGACTTTTGTTTGATATTCCTGGAGAATGCAGGAACTCCGCCCAATAAAACCAGATCTTATTAAAGGCTGTTTGCATTTCAGGGGACGATACCGTCAATTCCTCCATTCGCCAGATTTCACCTACTTTTCTCAGCCACATTCCCACCGTAGGGGGTCGCGAATCTCGCCATCTTAGCGGGATGCATGCTTTGGCTGCATTGAGCAGATGTGGCAGTATCGATTTCTTGTACCCCTTTCCCGGGAATGTATTGTGGTGCAAAAGGAAGAAGGCCGGGTCATGCGGAATGACTCGGTCGGTGAACTTAATGGAAGGGTGAGGAAGTGGGGAGAGCGACGCTCTCAACACAGACAAACAAGACAAACACAACAAAAACTAACGGGGTATCTACCCCAAACTATACCCACCCTGGGGAATTATCCCAAATGAGGGGAGAACCTAAGTGGGAGTGTGGCTAAACTAAGCAGGGTTCCACTCAACCCCCCCGCTCCAAGCCAGGATTAAATAGAGTGATGAGACACTCACAATATGTAACTCAGCGTGGTCAGCACCTTGAAATGTAAACATGAACAGTTATTATAACCAAGAGAGAGAACATTATGTAACAAGCATGTCAGCAGTACAAGTAGCCTGTGGAGAATACACAACATAGCCTATGTATCTTGGAGTTTCCATCCCCCCTCCCCCACCCCCCACTCTGGCGTGCCCTCACCTAATATCTTGGGGTAAGTGATGCAGCGACCCAGGGCCCATTTGTTAGGCATTTGTGGCCCTTGGAGGCTAGGAGTGGGCTGCGGGCATGGTAGGCCCTACCGAATGTGCAAAACATCAACATGGTGGCTGTTGGCATCATACTGACTAGGCCTCTGAGGCAGGGACCCAGTCCGCTCTCTGCATTCAGAGTACACAAGTAATTGCCCAATGGGTACAGTGCTCGGGGTTTTTGGGGAGGCTGGAATGTTCGTCTACTCCCGCCGGCCTGGAGTAAACTGGTTTCTCTCCCTCCTGTACCGTTCCCGAGGATAATGCGGTGAAAGTCTCAGAGGCCTGGACTTAGCTCCTATAGGGATGAGAGATAGGGATGGACCCAGATATTAGAAGGCACAAACAGGAACATGTATTCTCTAGGCTGGGTCTATAGGCCCCTCAAAGTTCGCTGGCAGTACCCCTGGAGGAGGACCTCCTCCGGCAGCGTTGTTGCGGTGGCCTCTGAGGCATGGCGTATGATGCCTGACGCCCGCTCTGCCTGGTGTTTCCTCTGGGCAGGTGTTGCAACCAGTCAGGGACCGGGCAGGGCTCCATCTCCAGGAATTCAAACATGGCGGGCAGATCTGCCTTCTGTCGCAGGGCAAAGGTGTGGGCATTCTTGCGCACAAGTAGGTGGAATGGGAACCCCCAGCGATATACAATACCCGCCTCCCTTAATCTGGTTAGGAGAGGCCTCAGGATCATTCTCCGTTGGAGGGTCGCCCTGGAGAGGTCCGGCAGGATCTTCACGGATGCCCCATCGAAGTCCAGAGGACCGTGCGACCAGGCTTTGCGTAGGATTTCTTCCTTGATCGGGAACTTCTGTAATCGGCATACAACGTCACGGGGACGTTCCGGGTCCTCGGAACGTGGGCCCAGCGCCCTATGAGCCCGGTCTATGTCGATAATCGTATTAGGTGGGTTACCCAGTATGGAATTGAAAATAGCTACCACTGTGTCGTGCACATTTTCTGGGCCCGTTGCCTCTGGGATACCTCGGAGTCTCAGGTTGTTACGACGATTTCGATCCTCCAAGTCCTCAATATGGAGGCGCATGTCAGACATCATGACTGATTGCATGTCTCTAGCCTCTTCCAATTCCCGCAGTCTGATTGAGATGGCTGCTGTGGCTGTCTCACCTCCCTCTACCCTAGCAGTCAGCAGGGTGACATCCTGTTTTACCCCCTGGATCTCTCTCCTGTGCGTCTCCTCCAGTTTCTCCACCAGGGCCTCAATATCAGCCTTAGTGGGCAGCAAACGGATCAAGGCCCCTATATCCAGAACCTCTGGATCCTGTGGCACGGCTGGGGTCCCACTCTCCGGGCACAGGCCCATCCCGCCCCTGCGGAAGTCTTGCCGGGTGTTGGTTAGTGGCTCCATCCCAGGAGATGGGGGTGGGGAGGTGTGGGACGTGGACGGCGATCGACGTGTGTCCGACCCCGGCCGCGCACCACTACTCGAGGCCGCGGCTTTCTTGAGGCCTACCTCCGTGCTCATCTGTCCCGCGGGTGAGAAGAACGCCTTCAGCTTGCCTGGCGCTTGCGGTTTGGGTGTCTCGGGCGCCTTCTTCTGCCGGGTTTTGCTCATCTTTTGGGGTCTTGTGGTGCTGTGAATCGTCCTGGCAAAGGAGCGGTGCAGGAGAGCCGGAGAAGAAACGTGCTCACTCTGCCATAGCTAGGACACGCCCCCACTTTTGGGTTGATAGTCCTCAAGGTATTTGTAACATGGGTCCTGGAAGGTCATTATGTGTCCTCTCTATTTGGGTTATGGTCCCTTTAAGGGGCAACCAAGTGTTAATTGCCAGGCAAGATGAAGTGCCTAGAAAAACACGGGAAACTCCACAGAACCTGAGGAGGAGTTGGAGTAGCGCAGGTGTGCTCGAGAAAGCTGAGTGAGCTGCTGGGGTATGCATTGCTATAGAACTGTTTGTTCTGGGAGAAGTTACTAAAAATTTCTAGTGCTGTACCTGCGAGCAAGGCTTAAATCGGTCAGACGTTATTTTGTGTTATATTCTGAAGACAAGCAAACTTTTATTTTGTTAGATGCTGAAGATAAGCTATTTCTGTTGGATTTCCCTGATTGTCTGCCTTATGGATAAATAAAGACTGTTCCTATTTAAGTGAAAACCGGCTTTCAGGCTGATCCCCGCACGCTTACCATTGTGCTAAGTCCCCCAAATATCACACATGGAACACAATTTAGTAGTATTGCTAGAAGATTTGTCATCTAGTATTTTGTGTGACCTCAATGATTTGTAAGGACAGCACCAAGTCTTCTAGGCATGGAATGAACAAGTTGGCGACATATTGCAACATCTATCTTTTTCCATTTTACAAGAACGACCTCGTTTACAGCCTGGATGCTGGATGGAGAGTGATGCTCAACTTGTCTCTTCATAATTCCCCATAGGTGTTCGATTGGGTTCAGATCAGGAGACATATTTGGCCACTGAATCACTTTCACCCTGTTCTTCTTCAGAAATGAAACAGTGGCCCTAGATGTGTGTTTTGGACCATTGTCACGTTGGAAAAGTGCACTACGACCAAGGGCACGGAGTGATGGTAGCATCTTCTCTTTTAATATAGAGCAGTACATCTGTGAATTCATGATACCATCAATGAAATGCAGCTCCTCAACACCAGCAGCACTCATGCAGCACCACAGAAGGACATTGCCACCACCATGTTTGACTGTAGTCACCATGTATTTTTATTTGTACTCCTCACCTTTGCATCAGTTCCAAAAACATTGATCTTGGTCTCATCACTCCAGAGTACAGAGTCCCAGTAGTCTTCTTTTTCAGCATGGGCCCTGGTAAATTGTAGGTGGGCTTTTTTGTGCATGGGCTTTAGGAGAGGGTTCCTTTGTGAGCGACACAAATGCATGTCATTTCTCTGCAGTGTACGTCATATTGTGTCATGGGAAACAATCACCCGAGTTTGGCTTTCTACTTCTTTAGCTAACTGCAGTAAACTTGCATGGCAATTTTCTTCAACCCTTCTCATCAGAAGATGCTCCTGTCGAGATGTTAACTTCCGTGGACGGCCTGGATGTCTCTGTGAGATAGTTGCAGTTCCATCTTTTTACACTTTTCTATCACTGTACAGTGGTACTCTGTATCCTTTGCAACACTTTGTCTATTTATTTGCTACATAAGAGTCAGTTTTATAAATATCTACAGCTCAGGAATGCTTTATGGGTACACCCAGGAACACTTAATGTACTTATCTGTTCCACTAATCTAGATTCACTATTTCCAGCCACTACTACAACAGGGGTAATTTCTACTCTTTTATCTATAATCCAGGATCCTATTGGAATATCCTTTGAAGTGTAGAGAGGCATGGGAGTAGGACATCAGAAGCCTGGATAATGATGTTTGGGAAGAGATCTTGCAATCGATAAGGTTAATCTCCCTTCCCACTTCTCATCATCTCACCCAGTTGTCGCTTGTACACAGAACATATAAAATTAATTTTACATAAAATTGGTCTTCAATATGACTCCAAATGCCCAAATGTAACTTTGAGCTAGGTTCACTAATTCATTTACTGTGGTGCTGCCCAAAGTACTACGCTATATTTTGTACATGATTCTCCTATGTTACTTTGCTATACTGGACTGACTTTCTAATTGTTTGTTACAGGGGTCCTATATAACAGATACAAACTGTACATGAAAAATAATTTGATAAATAAAAGTCATTTTTATTGTAGTACAGGTGCAACACTTAATATTCTGGTTTAACGCATCTCCCTGGCATGTTATTTAAAGGGTTTCTAAACCCTCACTTTTTTGCTTATATCTACTGCTAACAAGCAGTAGACATATGAAAAAAGTTTTTTTTTAAACTGCTGTAAAAGTGATTTAAACTTACCTGTGTCTTGGCAGTGCGGTCCTGTCTGAAAATCTGAAAATTCTCGGGCGGCCGCAAAGCATCTTGGGGCAGGCGCATGCGCAGTGCACATTTTCGGCCGGGAGACGAGGAGAGACACAAGGTAAGTATATGGACGCGTGCACCGGCATGCAGACACCGTGGGACAGGAAGTGCCAGCAAGGACAGAGGAGTCAGAGCTGGATCGGAGACCCGCAGCAGCGCTGGAGGGAAGGCTGAAAAGGACAGGAAAGAAGAAGATCGGATTAAGAGACATGATTTAAGATAAGTGCTTTAATTAACATTGGGGGGAGGGAAAAATGTTTTTGCCTTTAATGTCACTTTAAAGGAATTTTGAATTTTTTTATGTTGACCTTTAAAGCTTGTTAAAGAGCTGCGTTGGTCACTGTCTCCCAGGGCAGAGTCCAGCTTCCCACTGTTTCATTTTGTGAGGTCCCATGCCATTCTTTTACAAAAAAAAAACAAGCTAGCAAAAAAATGTCCTTAAGCAGCAAATGGTATTTTTTTCTTTCAAAAATGGCACTTACACTGTAGTACAAGCAACAATGCATGTTTAGGGTATTCCCTAGGCATGTTAAAGTAATTTTGTATTTTTTCTGTTCCCCTTTAAGCCTTATTAAAAAAAGCTGTTGCCCATTAAATTGTTTTTTTTTTTCTTTTAATTTTTATCTGTGCATACCTTTTCACATGTCCCAATGAACAATGCCCATCTCCCTGTGCCCTTTGTTTGACAATTCCTTGTCTATATAAATCTAATATGCAGGAATGCTCCTATACACTTCAATAGGGTTTGGATTAACATTGCCAATTTCCACATTTTTTTATGAGTTCAGCAAACGTCCCGCAAATCAAGCCCTGGCACATTTGGCTCATCAGTAATAGAAATATCTTTACATACCTGATCACAGGGAAATGAATGTGTATATATTGTCTTGTATATTAATGTCTTGTATTGAATTTATAAGAATGGTAAGCATAAATAAATATATATAATACATTGTTTTAAAATAAATAAATACTTGTACATTTGTATATAAT
>NW_017307769.1:76073-80828 GCF_000935625.1 Nanorana parkeri
ACCTAATTAAACCAATCGTTATAATGTAATGATTTCATGTTAACAATTCTTAGTTCTATTTTACTATCTTTTTCATATTTCTCTCTCCTTCAAATTAATTTCTATTGTTTACCTCTGCATTGCCTGACTGCCTTGAGACTTTCAAATCAATTTGCAAAATGTACTTGACATTACTCTATTTATAGAACACTTGTATCAATAGATTTTTTTTCCAGTTCTCCATAAGGAAAATGCAGACAATGTTCAAATCTCATACAGTATGGTGTATTCTTTATCAACAATTTATATTGTGGTTAAGCAGGTGGTTTTGGATCTCAGACTCCCATCACGCATAAAAATGCTAATTGCTGACTCTCTCATTAAAGCAAAGGAGGGCTACAAATATGGAGCATTTAGAATATCAACTAGATTTTCAAAAGAAACAGGGCTATAAAAAAGTTTTAATTGGTTAAATCATAATATTCACAGACTGCATCTACCTTGGAATTAATGAGAACTGTGCTTCAGGAGGTGTAATGCCTCCAACATAGAGAATAAAATTATGTTTTATTGTTGATTCCTATTGACCAAGAGTAGGCAACCTCGGCATTTCAGCTGTGTTGAAGCTACAAAACCTATCATGCCTCTGCCTCTGGAACATCATTCATTTAGTGGTGCTATTACTACCACCACTACATTATAATTTCCTGCTGTGCAAGCCACAAGAGTTTTGGTTGCTATGATTTGTTTGTTTTTCCTTCAATAAAAGACTGTGTAATTATCTAACTACTTAACTTTTTTCTAAATTAGTACCACTTGCTCATTCACATGGGAGGGCATTTTTATGGACACCATACCTGTCGGGAGGCTTTACACATGCCATCTTCGGAATACTTTCATTACAGACAATTGTTACACTTTTTAGGTTCTTTGAAAACACCTAACGTGATGTCTCCCTTTAGAACAACCTACGAGCAGTGGTGTCTTGGAGTCGGGGGCCAGAGGGGAGGAGTTTCGCTGCTCTATTCCCTCCTGGTAGACTCTGAAAGTAAATTACCCTATATGTTAGCTTGGGAACAAGACCTGGAAAGGGTTATTCCTCTGGAGGTCTGGCATCAATGTTGTTCCCGTGTGTCATCAGGTTTACTTAATATTTCACTAATAGAAGCCAATTATAAGGTTTTATCTAGGTGGTATATGGCCCCTGCCAGACTAGCGAGAATATACCCAGAGCTTTCTCCTCATTGTTTTAGGGGATGTGCACACTCGGGCACGATATATCACATATGGTGGGAATGCCCCAAATTGAGACCTTTTTGGAACCGGCTTTATGCTCTAATATTTAGGGTTACTGGGGTGAGAGTCCCACGAGATCCCCAATATGTGTTGCTGAATTGCCCGATTCCAGGACTGTCTAAAGCTTTGGATAAATTAATTACTTTCTTTCTGTTGGCAGCCAAAATAACCATAGCTAGGGCTTGGAAAACACCAACAATTCCATTCCACTTGGTCAAACAAAAAATGTCGTGGATTATGGTCCATGAGAAACTTCACAGCATCCTCCAAGATAATAAAAAAAGTTTTGAATTGACCTGGACCCCCTGGTTGTTATATACAGGGGTGCTGGAAACCGGGTAATTTTCATTGTACAACTTTTCTGGAATTTTTCTCTGGGGACTATGTTTAAGGTTTAAGTAGATGTTGGGCTATTTGGTCGGGGATGGAGCTACTCTTTTCGGACTCTTAAGCTGTTCTGCTTCCTCTAGTATCTATTTCCTTTTCCTCTTTTTGTCTGTTTTTTTTTTCTTCTTTATGCTCGCACATGTGAGCCGTTTAGTACATAGATGCTGGACAGAAAGTCTTCTATTGATATAGATATGGAGGAGATCATAACAAATGTTTGCTTCAGACATAGGCGGATCCCTAGGCCAGATATTCCTCTCAGACTGTTCTGATTTTTGATTTTAGTGATGGGGGATAAATTGGCAAGAATAGGTGGATAGATATGTTCTGTTGTACAGAACTATTATATATTGTGTGTATGGCCTCTAGTGATCCCCTCCTACTACTTGATTATGCTAATGTGGAAGAAACTAATGCAATTGTATGCTATACTGATTGTGCATCATGTGCTATTTTATTGTTTTATTGTACTTTGGAAAATTAATAAAATACTTTGAAAGTTAAAGGGGGCTTCCAGATTCTGACAAGTTGTAAAGGCACAATGACGGCTGCGCATGCGCAAAAGCCCAATCACAGGAAGCACGCCACAGTGCGCATGCACTAGGTGCGCAGGAATATGCGTGGATGGATGGTGCACAGGAAATGAGGTAGCTGCCTTAATTCAGTGACTATATAAGGACGAGCCTGTCTGCCTCTCATTGCTGGTTGTCTTGTCGGCTTGTGTTGCCTGTTACCTGTGCTCCCCCCCCCCGTTTTCCGGTCTCATCCTCAGGTATGTGATACAAGTCCTACCCTGTGCATGCCTCCACATCCTCTTGGAGATCAGATGTGGGTATGAGTCCCTCATCTTCATCAACATTGCTTCACCTCCTCTGCCTGACAAGGTACCCTCCCCAAGTTTATGGAGTATGGCCTGGTATGTTTCAAGAAGGGGTAGGGGAGACACCAGGTGAATGTTCTGATTGGAACATAGGGGTACCCCCTAAACCCATGCCAGACCTGAAGTGGGACCCAACACTTTTTTTTAATGGGGTCCACTTTAAAATCAATACCAGACCCTCACCAAGAATTAGGGTCTGGTATGACTGTTAAGGTAAATCCCTGGCCAGTTTGTTTACAAACAGAACAAATTGGCTCTTAATGTATTTTAGTGATAATTTAAATGGTATATATTTTTTTCTTTGTAAATATCATTTTTGCTGTAGTACATTGTACAGGTTGACCACTTTATGTGCAGGTTGAACGCATCCCTCAAGCATATTATTGAAAGGAATTGTGTATTTTAATGTTGCTCCTAAATTATTGCATTGTCACTTATCCTCCAGTTTCTATCACCCCACGTCCTTTGTCTCACAATACTTTTCTTATTAGTCTTCAAAATGGTTTTGTTTATATACACAATGAAGGTGGCAGGCAGGGATGAGCTTGGGTTTGGGCCAAATTTTGCATGTATGCTGTACAGCAAATAGAAAGTAGGCTGTTGTACTTCCTGAGCTATATGAATATCAGCAATGTAGTCATGTTAGCCATTTCAAAGTCAGTTATGCAAAATCAGAAGCCCTTGATGTTTTTTCTGCTGGAGGGTGAAAAACTTTTTGCTTCAGAATTCTTTTCCCTTCCAATGGCAACTGAAGGCCCTGAAATATTTGGGAGTGTATGTCACTGCCAGTCTTGCTGATACTTTCTTGTTAAACTATATTCTGCTGCTGAGAACTGCCTCACAGGCTCTTCAGAATCCCCCTGGGGGGCTTAATTCTTGGTTTGGGTTTGTTGCTATATAAATAATGGATATTCTCACAAGATACTTGTTTCAGACTGTGACCATGAAAATATCCAGCTCTTGTTTTGACAGGCTTGGTGTTGTTGAAATATATATGGGCTAACAAGAGGCCTAGGCTAGGTTTTGTTATTCTCACCTGATGTAAGTGGGATGGTAGCATGAGGCTACCCAATCTTGAACTTTATTTTTGTTATAGCCTGCTTACACATATCTTCGATCATTGCTATAAAGAGTATCATAAACTGTGGGTTTATGTGGAGTGCCATATCTCTTCAGTTCCCTACCATTTTGTTTGCCCCTCTTACTAAAGGCCTGGGACTCTTATTTTTACATCACATATTTCATCTTATGTTCAACACATGACTGTACCGCTTCTGGGCTGGGTTAATATGGATCACAGCTACAGACAAGTATTACCTCACAGTTCCCCTTTATTTAAGGAACATGGGGGTCACATTAGCATACACAATCAGTAATACGGTAATGACACAGGTAAAAGGATATATCCGTATATATGTTGCGGAAGTTACCTCACTTCCAAAAAAAAGGAAAAAATAAACGTAAGTCTCTGGCACAGGTTGTGAAATAAGTATTTACCAGGGTTGCTATTGGAGACAGAGGAATGAACACTCAGGTACAATCCTGTGATTGCTATGGGAGATGGCTTGGCAACAAGGTGCAGCAGTACATTGCTATTGGAGATAGTGTGTCAATGAGACACATGCAGAGGTATGGTTGCTATTGGAGTCAGCTTTTCAAACAGTCACATGCGGAGATATGGTTGCTGTAGGAGACAGCTTTGCAAACAGTCACATGCAGAAATATGGTGGCTGTAGGAGACTGCTATGCAAACAGTCACATGCAGGGATATGGGTGCTGTAGGAGACAGCTTTGCAGACAGTCACATGCAGAGATATGATTGCTATACTTTCAGTTCAACAGTTTGGTAAATCTCTTCTCTCCTGGAGTTGATGTATTCTATCTCCTATGTACCAGGTTACTAGGGATGGTAAATTGAAATCAAGGATGGACATTTACTCAGAGCCTCAATCCCCATATATGTTGTTACTCACATATTATCAACTATGGTATTTCTGCAACTGTATAAGAGCTCTGCCATTTTGAACAAGCCCCCCACGTACATTTGAAATGCTTTGTCTTACTTTAAAACCATTTAGTGAAGCCTGATGCTACTTCTCATCATCATGGGAGAAAGAGATGATAGAAATGCCCTTCGACTCTGCATGACATTTTTCCAGCAGTATCACCTATGTGTTGGAGATGTGGTAAATTGGAGGGTATATATATATATA
>NW_017307769.1:80956-94073 GCF_000935625.1 Nanorana parkeri
TATATATATGTGTGTGTGTGTGTCTGTATATATGTGTGTTTATATCCAGAAGCACCAGAGACAATCATTCCTCATAAGGAACAAGTGTTTAGGCATTTGTGCAGGGCGAAGCCCCAATACAGTCAGGAGGGAGACTGGGATAACTGAAAGAAAACACAACGAGAGGGGTGCCTTTCCTGGTGCAGATCAATTTATTCAACAATGGTAAAAAAAATGAACTAGCAGGTACTCACAAGAGTAGAATGACAACAGGCTGTAGGACAGTAAAGAGAACGGAGCAGTGGAGGGATACGTATGATACGTCCTATGTACAGATATGTGAAGTGAAGTGTCGACGCGTTTCCAAGGCACGCCCCCTTCGTCAGAACATGATTCTAGTCCCCTCCCCATGTTGAATAAGAAGGGACAAGAAACACCTGATTGGACAGTGTTCTGTAATGCTGATAGGATATCAGCCTGTTATAGGAGGCGGCCACGTTGGTGATGGGCGGGCTAAACTAGCCTAATTTAAATCGGGTTACACCCAGCCTATATCCCCGGTCTCCCAGCCAATCGGAGCTGCAGAAAACCGAGGGCCTGTCCCTGTCAGTGCGTCCCAATATGTATAGACGAGACTCTAATGGCACCCCCCTGCCAGCAGACTGGGAGAAAGAGTGGAGAGGAGACAGGAGCCCGTATACAGCTCTTACCACAATAGAACAATAAAAGATAAATATATGTGTGTAATAATTTAAAAACATTAATACGAAATTCAATAAAGGATTATATAGACACTATTGCATAGCTGCACAGTAATAAGCATCCTAGGGAAAACTTTATAATTATGATGTGAGAATGCTGTGATTTGGTAAAACACCCAAATGGTTAATGGTGGATGCATAAACATTGGTCCATAGGTAGGGAATTCATATCCAGACTAAAGACAGGCAGGATCAATTAAATTTTTGGCCTTCATCAAAATTGTCGGGTATCATTTCGATCCCGAAGACCTTTAATCCTTCCGGATTTGATTTGTGGGCTTCTGAAAAATGTTGAGGGAGTGAATGATCACTCGCTTGCTTAAGGATTTTTCTTTTATGTTCTCCAAACCTGGTCCTTAGAGTTCTTGTTGTGCGCCCCACATATAGCTTGCCACAAGGGCAAATAATGCCATAAATGACATAACACGACGCAGAATTAATGAATTGCTTAATAGTAAAAGTTTGCCCCCAGAATAAGAAATGTGTTTTTTCCTATGCCACAGGAAAGGACAAGCTCCATAACTATGGATATTGCATTTATAACAACCCGTTTGTTCGAACAGACCTTTACCCAGGTTAGTTCCTTTAGTAGACTTTAGTCTGCTACGGAGATCTTTGGGTTTCTTATATATGGCATTGGGAAGATTCGGAAGAGAATGTTTCAGCACAGGATTTTCCTTAAGTGTTCGCCAATGATTTTTGAGGATTTTTGAAATCCGGAAGGCCCCATCGTTGAACTGTGTGCAGAAGCTTTTCTTGAAGAAATCACCATCAGTCCGTTCTTTTTGGGGGATAGGCACCAAGTGTTTTCTATAAGCTTCCTCAATCAACTTGGCATCATATCCCTTATCTAGAAATTTCTTGGTTAGTGTCGCCCCCAGAGTCTGGTAATCTAAGCCAGATGTACATGTTTTTCTCAATCTGCCGAACTGTCAGGGACATTTTTAATCCATCTTGGGTGATGGTTGATCTTGGCATGGAGGTAGGAATTGCCTGAAGTAGGTTTAAAATGGGTCTTTGAAGTGACCATACCTGTCTCATCCACTCTAACTCTAACTCTAAGTCTTAAAACACCAGATTATTTTCATCAGTGACAAAAGTAAAATCAAGTTTAAAAGGATTGCCCTTACAATAGTCAACAAAGGATAAAAATTCCATGTCTGTGTCGTCCCAAATAATAATAATATCGTCAATATACCTGGCAAATAGAACCAATTTGGATCCAAATGGATTGTTGGACCAAATATGGAACTTTTCCCAGTACCTCATAAATAGGTTAGCGTAACAAAGTGCAAAGCTGGCTCCCATGGCAGTGCCCTTTAGTTGGATATAATAAGTGTCTAAAAACATAAAATAATTGTGCGTTAAAACAAATTCAATGGCTTTAAGGATGAAGGAGTTGAAATCACCTGATTGGGCCATAAAATAATGGACCACTTGGAGGCCAAATTGGTGTTCAATAGACGTGTATAGCGAGGCCACGTCCAACGATGCCCAACGATAACCCTCCTTCCATTGGTAATTTTTCAGAATATCAAGGATATGTCCAGAATCTCTGACATAGGAGGGAAGCTCGGCTACCAGGGGCTGCAAAAAATAATCAATATAGCTGGCAAGATTGGACGTCAAACTGTCCATGCCAGCTATAATGGGTCGGCCCGGTGGTTTAATGGGATCTTTATGGATGTTGGGAATATAATAAAAATAAGGGATACAAGGATGTTTTACTGATAGAAAATTGAATTCAGGCTTTATCAGAACCCCTTTCCGATAATGCATGTTTCAGTAGATCTTCCAAAAGGCTTTTGAATTCACTAGTAGGATTTCCTTTCAATATGGTATACGTTGACATATCTTCCAATAGTCTGGTTTCTTTTATGATATAGTCCTCTTTGTTGAGAATGACCAGACACCCTCCTTTATCAGCCTGTTTAATAATCAGGTCCATGTTGTTACTGAGGTTTTTTAGGGCAGCCTTTTCTTTTGGACTTAAATTGGTTGTTCTCCTCATTTTACTAGAGCAAAGCTTTTTAAAATCCGTGTGGACTAACTGATAAAACGTGGGGAGAAAGTTTCCTTTTGAATGGTGGGGATAGAAGATCGACTGGGGTCTAAAGCCAGTATTTCTAATGTTGGGGTCTATATTGGGAATCCATTCAGGTGTAAGTTCCTGCCCATCCCATAATTCTTCTAAATCGATGAGGGCCTGTTCATCAAGATGTATGTCTGACCTTGTAGCGTCCTCTCCCTCCAGTAGTGGAGCACTGGTCACCTTAGAGTTCCTCAAAGTAAAATGATGACGGAGGGTAAGTTTACGCATAAACCTATGGAGATCCAGAAAGATGGAGAATTTGTTGGGTGAAGAATTGGGGGCGAAACCGGGGTTATAGGCTGGGTGTAAACCGATTTAAATTAGGCTAGTTTAGCCTGCCCATCACCAATGTGGCCACCTCCTATGACAGGCTGATATCCTATCAGCATTACAGAACACTGTCCAATCGGGTGTTTCTTGTCCCTTCTTATTCCACATAGGGAGGAGACTAGAATCCTGTTTTCACGAAGGGGGCGTGCCCTGGAAACACGTCGACACTTCACTTCGCAGATCTGTACATAGGATGTATCATACGGATCCCTCCACTGCTCCGGTCTCTTTACTGTCCTACAGCCTGTTGTCATTCTACTCTTGTGAGTACCTGCTAGTTCATTTTTTTTATCATTGTTGAATAAACTGATCTGCACCAGGAAAGGCGCCCCTCTCTTTGTGTTATATATATATATTTACTTTAATAGCAGAATAGCCAGAAGGTGATAATATGATATCATAAAAGTGATAGTCAGTGACAGGATCTAAAATCCTCAGGTTTACTGAAGCTAAAACTATTTTCTAAGAAGCACTAAAACATCTAAATAGTTTTAAACTGAAGTTTAAGGTATGCTGTAGAGTTCATCTCTTGCACAGAAATATAATGTTTACATACAACAAGCAGTCTTCAGAAAGAATCATTATGTTTCAATGATAAGTACTGTAATTTGAGCTCAGTTGCAATGTATTCTATAATGTAACAAATGTCCCAGTGTGTTTTTATTGCACAGAGGCTAGAAGTTGCAGTGATACAGGAAGATTACACCAGATATGTAACCAGCATGGAGTCTGTAGCATATGGAGAGAAAAAAAATGTTGAAAGCCCCCATAAACTCCACATTATAGAGATTCTGTGCTTATTGTGATATTTATTGTATACTTATTTTGGAATTTTTGGAGTAAAGGACTTGCACTAAGTACAATTAAATCAAAGCCAAACAGGCAACAGTACCAAGAGCGCAATAGCTAACGGACCCCCACGTATTTACCCTGAAATGCAATAAAAAGTTGCAATTGTAAGTCACAGTTTAATAATCCATAGTAAACTTGCTGTTCACAGCTGGTACAAATGATGGTAAATCTGGCTCTATTACAGACATTTGAAATTTCCAACAACTGCTCAAAACTGTTTGAATGCCTTAAAAATGTATTATATCAAGTGATTTGTGAAAATGCACACAGTAATGTGTAGTGTGCAGATATCCATATCGCTAGCTACAACGTTTTGTAGAGGTATTAGAATTTGTCAGATTTACACTGATCTCTACAACACCTCAATCAATCAATTAAGCAAGCAATCAATCAACCATTTTTTTTGTAACTTAAAAAATAACTAGTGTGAAAACATCTGATTGTTAGTTATGGGTCACTGTACTTTGTATATTACTATAGCTGATTAAACTATTCTAATATAAAAGGCCAGTAGCATGCCATTCCTATTGGTTACGGTATTTCGTATACTATTTAGAGAGGAACAAAATTCTTATCCATTTGGGTTCTGCTAAACATATGAAAAACTCATAAGCCACCAAAATATAAGAAAGTTTCAATGAGCATTCCTATTGAAGTGTACCAGATATACCCAAATAGAAAGGTGGTACTGGCACTGGGTACTTAGGCAACAGCATCAGCAGATATAAAGAAGAAATCAGCCATTTGGAAAACAACCACCATAAATAACACTAAAATGTGGATTCAGTCCAAGACCGCTGAATTCATAAAAATTGTTCTGGATCTAAAGCCTTCTAAGTTTCAGGATAAACTCTGTTACCATTATAGCTGTTTGAACTGGTCTAACAGAAAAAGCCCATAGCATTTAATTGCTATAGGTTACTGCTTTTTGCATACTATCATAGTTGTTTGGATTGTTCAAATAGAAAAAGACTATAGCATCTCACTTCAGGAAATGTCACAAGAGCTGTCAGGTTTTTTTTGTTTTTTACAACGGAAAACTCCACTTTAAAAATAGTAAAAATGAAAAAAATTTAAAACGATTACAGCATATACAGTATATTTGCTACACAAGCTTATTTGTAATGTAATGTTATTTAAAATATCATTCCATTTAAAACTGCAGCTGCTGTAAGTTTCTAAAATGAATTTTCTTTTTAAAAAAAAATCAGCTTCACAATCATTTTCTCTCTTAGTACTATTGGCAATGCGAAGAGATACAGTATTTGTGAAAATTGATTTATATGGAAAATCTGGCATTTATCTGAAAATTATTGTAAATTTGAATATTGATAGGAGGAAAGGTGATATGCCTGTGGAGTGACTACACTTTGAAAATTATTTATAAACGCTACCCAACCAATATTTATTGGTCCATTGAGTCTTGTAGGCACTCAGAGAAGCCCAAAGTTTCTTTATTAATGGACTCTAGAGGATCTCATATAAGGATTGCACTTTTATAAGAGGCACTTTTGGACCGTTTACACTGACACTATTGGGAAGCTCTTTATCATGCTGATTTGACACATTTAACCAAGGACACTTTGTATCTATGTTTTATTTATTATGTTTTTTACTTTGTTTATTAAATTTGGGATATTTAGAGTAGTTGTATTAACACAGAGTGATTGTGGATTTTATTGAATGGTGAGATACTCCCTAACAGTCATTGCCTCTAAAGGGATAAAGACATTGCACCTCTCCTCATTAAAGTGCATAAAGTGCACCAGCTGATTATAATGAACCCAGACCATCCCATTCAGAAATCAATTTCGAAAGCACATGCAACTGTATTTCAGAAATTAACCCACTACATACCTAACACCACACCCCTGATGTGTAGAGACACATTGGTATAAAAACCGTGACAAATTGGGACTTTTTAGGTGCATAGATCACTATAAAAACTAATTATTTATTGTTTTAGCATAAAAATACATATAACCAATATACAACATGATCAAATGTGATTAAAATACCATGTAAACTACAATTGATGGAGGACACTATATGCCGGTGGCCACAGAGGGGAAGAAAGTAGCCAGGATGCCCAACTACTATCTCTCAATACTTGATAACCATAGGAGCATGAAACGTGTCTGGGAAGAGTGAAAACTATATATTTTTTACATTTTTTAGTAGCATCCTGGCTACTTTCTTCCCCTCTCTGGTTTGGCTCCCCTTGTTTCACGATGATAGATGACTGTGCTGTATATAAGTGTGTAAGCAAGTTATATACACACACACATATTTATTCATCACATGTGTGTTGTCTATGAACAATGTATAGTGATTGTCTTTTATATTTTATTCAAATTCCTCTGGGGTGAAATGCATAGACCACGTGTGAGGACCAAGGAGCAGCATTTATACCGCAAACAAGCAGGATAAAGAGCTTGTGGAAACAATGCAAGTTATCTGCTGTTACCAGCTCTTTGAACTTGTAGTTTCAATATATGTATTATGCAGTCTTGGCCTTAAATAGTGTCCTCCATCAATTGTAGTTTACATGGTATTTTAATCACATTTTATCATGTTGTGTATAGTTCTATGTATTTTTATGCTAAAACAATAAATATTTACAGGGTTATTCACTAAAGGGTTTGGAGAAGGGAGGAGAAGGGAACAATCTAGGACAGGGGTAGGCAACCTTGGCTCTCCAGCTGTACTGAAACTACAAATCCCATAAGGCATTGCCAGCCACAGGCATGACTCCCAAAGGCAGAAGCATGATGGAATTTGTAGTTTCAGCACAGCTGGAGAGCCAAGATTGCCTATCCCGGATCTAGGACAACATAGCTGAGCTGGAAAGTGAGCTTAATTGGAGAATTTTTCAAAATCACCTATTTTGTCCTAGATTGTTCACTTCTCCTGCCTCCTCCAAACACTTCACCCTTTAGTGAATAACCCTGATAGTTTTTATAGTGATATATGCACCTAAAAAGCCCAAATTTGTCACAATTTGTATGCCAATTTGTCATATTACACACTGACCACCTGAGAGCCCGCAGTGACCACCTGAGAGCCCACAGTGACCACCTGGGAGCCCGCAGTGACCACCTGAGAGCTTTAAACAGGTGCCGCAGTTCATAGGAATGCTGCCGAGGTCCACAGCAAGCACGGGACTTCAACAGTTTTCCTGTGCACTGCAGTGACAATTTACAGCACCTTCCTGAAACAGTGCCACCCACACCTGCCCACGAGACCCTGCACAGCTGTCCGGAGACCCTGCATGGCCACCTGAGACTATACATAGACTACCTGAGACCCTGCACGGCCTCCTGAGGACACCCCCACCCCATGGCCTCCTGGGATCCCGCTTGACCTCCTGAGACTACAAACAGACCACCTGAAACCCCACACAGCCTCCTGAGATCCCCGCACAGTCTCCTGAGACCCAGTAGAGCCATCAATTTTCCATTATGGGCATGACTGGGGCCTAATTTTTAAGTTTCGCCTAAGGCCTCGCAAAGTCTAGAGCCGCCTCTGCAGGTATGCCACTACAAAAAAAAAGTGTGTTAAAATTCTTGCAATGTACGTTGATTTCCCAGGGGGGGTTGACTTTTTTCAACAAAAGGGTAATTACTTTTTAAAGAACAATGTGAAAATTCAGCATCAAGCTTATCATTGCTTTAGAAGTGCTCTGATCTTGTGACTTATGCAGCATTGTTTGGAAGATTTCCTTTTTTCACAGGAGAGTAGGCATGAAATCACTTTAAAGGCTCATAAACTAGATACAGTAAAATGATATACTATCTAGCATTTGCTTTTAAAAGCTATAGGGTTGGCTTTGTCACATATGTCACCATGAGCTCTGCATCTACCTCACACATAATTTCTGACACAGATAAGATTCTTTACATAGAGGATTGTAGAGGAGTACACAGGAGGAAAACAGGTAAATAAATGTAGGCAACTGACTGCTCAGAGAAGGAGACAGCATATTCACAAAAATTCAGGGCGCTAACTTGACACATTCTTCCTACTCCTGGGGGAGGATGTATCCTGGGGCAGCTCCAAATGGCCACATACCCATATCTAAACCTTCCACTGCAGACCATGGCGGTACCTCTATTAAGTAAATAACAGTGCATGCATGTTGTAGCTTCACACTTGCACAGGTTTGTTTTATGGATGAATATCTGTGTTGTACAGCAGATTAAACTACATTTTTTTTAGTTTTGGATAGGGAAAAAGAGTTAAAGTTTTGTCATGCTTTTATTTCTGCCTGTAGCCCAACCACCCCCTACCCTATTGGAGATATCTGATGTAACTCCTTGTTCATGTGACTCCTATCCACAAAATTAGGTGAGCAGTTATCACTGGAGCAGGAAGGCATGGACGGCAATACAATCATTATCAGGAATTGTAACCCTTCTTTATCCTACTAACAATAGCCTTAGGTTTTCCTTTTGGAGAGAATTACCTTTGCTTCCAGTTCTTAAAGGAAGTATGGTGAAATCTCCCCAAAAGGGACAAAAACAGAAATAAAAACTTTACAGAGGCACTTATTCTTTCACACTCCAAAATAACATGCAGAAAGATTAAAAAAAATAATTATGGTTATAATTTTTTTTCCTACTTGCTGTAAATGCCTCTCCATTTCATTCTACCATTTAATAAATGCTGAAGAAAAACGTCCTATACTTTGAAAATCTCCTTTTTTCTTAATTCAACCTTCAAAAACAGTTTTCTGGATCATTTGATTGAAGCCTGATCTTAGGTTGGGAATTATTTTACAGTGCAGCATAGGTCAACCAAGTAACTGCAACTTTAGGGAGCAAAAATAAAAGATCAAAGACTAAACCAATATGGTTTAATAAAACTGTAAAACAACACGTCAAGGACAAGAGAGCGACATTTATAAAATATAAGACGGAGGGGACGGCATTGGCGTTCCTTAACTACAAAGAATGTGGCTGGTACAATCATAGAGGGTACTGGTTCTAGAATCCAATTTGTGGTCAGACACTTACAAGTACAAGGGGAAAAATTAATTTTCCATCAAAACATATACTGCAGCTTTGACCCACTGGGACAAGCCTTAGTCATCAATACGATGTAATGCAAAACTAACATAAAATACTAAATTTATCAAATACTGTAGTATGAATTGCTTTTTATGTATTTGTTCATTACAGAATGACAGATGCTAAACTACTAAGATAAAACAGCATTTTGCTTGGTAGCAGATAATTGATTTAGTTTTCTAACACTTACATAGAAGTGTTGATTAAACATAAAAAATATTTTAACTGTTCAATTTTATTTTAGTTGATTGCTTCTGTTTACGCATTCATTTTTGTTGTTGGTGTAATTAATATTTTAACACATATTTTATTTAGATATAAATGTTATTGTAGGCAAGTCCACTATGGAGCTTATTTTAAAAAGTGGTCCATTGCCATGCCTACAATTGCCATTCAGTGGCTATCAAGTGGCATTCACATCTGCTATTTTAAAACTGAACTCTAGTCAGACAGCTAAATACACAGATGAAATACAAATAAGTGAGCTATGTTTCCTTTCAGCCGTATTGCAAAAGGAAAAGCAGCACACTGATGAGCTCCTTTTCTGTTACTCTGCTTTCTCCTCCATTTAAGCCTGCTATTTTCACTGCCTGACCTCTGATGTACAAGGGATTGCAAAGACTGATACCATGTCAAATTCATGTACTTACAGAGTTTACAATAAAAAATAAATGTAAGGATGTTTTTATTAATTTAGAGTTAATGCTGCCTGGAGTTTAGCTTTATAAAAGTGATAATAGGAGTGTCAAATATAAGGTGCTGAAGCCATTAATTGAAAATAATGATTTGTAGCTTTTAAAATGTGTCAGTGTGAGTTAGGTGTTGGAAGTATTAAGTAAATGGATTTGCATAGGTCCATCAAATTCAACATCTATGTGTGTTCGTGTGAAGGCAAGAAAAAAAAAACACTATTAGCATATGTCAATTTGCTTTAAAGGCCATAATGTAAGTGCAGTAAGTCTCTTTAGGTATGAAAGTATATGTAAAGCCATAGTATTGGATGGCGTTGGGAAAGTTTAAGACCCTGACAGTTTTTTGTATCCCATCAGGAGGATGTCCCTTTATTTCCTTTCCCAGACACAGCAAAAAGTAAAAAGAAATCTTCAACTAAAGACCCTCCAAGACATACTACTTCATATTTATCATGATGGGAAGGGCACTATCAACCCATTGATGTTAACAAATCCACAGTCCTGCTACTGTTATACACTTTGTCCATTATTTCAAAAACAATGAAGATGAGCTTTAAGCTTATATCAAGATGGTACCAATTGCCCGCAAAACTCATCATTTTTCCTTCAGTCTTATCATGGTGCTGGAGAGGATGCAACAATCCTCTCTCTTTTGCTTGTGTATAGTGGTACTGGCCAATAATCCAACAATGCTGGATGACATCATGCAATATATGAAAGAAATATGCAGACCCACTCTCCACTTCAACCCATAGCATTGTTTTCACTGTACCTTCCAACAACTCAAAGCAAGCACTCTCTTTTACCATATTTATTAGGTGTATCCAAAACACTTTACCAATTTACTGGGAAAGCAGTCTGTCCTCTCTATTGTGACGAGGAGGCTGTAAAAAATAGGAAGCAAACAAACCACATTCTAAATTTGTTCCAAAATAAAATTGTATTTCTCTCCTTGTATTTTGTGACCTATAACTCCCAAACTAAAGTTAAATCCTAGATGTAAATCAGGACAAATAACATAATTTATTATGAATTAATTCAAAAAAAGAAGGTTCCCCAAAGAAATCCCTATATTGGAGCTGATCAGGTAAACAGGTGACACAAAATGGTAATGATGTATAAAAAATATATATTTAATGACAATTAAAGAAAAATACACGTAGGATCCAATATAACAAGACATCTAAAAACAAGTAAAAAGACATCCCCTTGAAATTCCACTTATAGTAATACGAGTGATAATCTAGAGACCACCTCAGTGGTAAATAGTCACTAATATATACACATTGATGTGTTTTAAAGACAGATACAATGGGGGTGATTTACTAACCTAAACACACACACACACCAGGTGTGTGTGATTTTCACACAGCAAAACGTATTTATCAACCAAAAAGTCTCTAAAAGCATATTTCCACTAATGCCATATATGGAAAAATCATGCACATGATGCATATATAATGCTGCTTCACAGTTTAGACAAAAATGGTTAGCTCATGCATTTACATTCCTGCATTCATCAACGCAAGCAACATAACATAGAGCTAATTTACACCACATTACCTTGCAATTCATTGCAGGGCTTTGCACAACACACCTGCTGGGTGTGTACACACTACAAAGGTGTTTCGATTCCTCCCATAGATCATGCTGGGAGGGAACACACTACAGAGGTGTATACACGTTCGTGGTGTGTTTAAAAGGTTAATAAATCAACCCCAATGTATCAGAGCATACTCACAACCTGTGTGGTTTGCGATGAGGGACAGTCCTTGTAGGGTCCCCTGTTTAAACGTGGATGGAGTAAATTCTGTGAGGTGTATCTTAGTGTGGGATTGTGACTCCAGATAGTAGTTATCCATGTTTGTCTGGAGGCTCCGATGAGCGTGTCACTCCCTGCTCAATTGAGCTCACACTGATCAGCGGGTGTCGATCACTTCTAATCCAGAAAATAATCCAGGAGTTGTTTCCAGCATGTGCGGCCGCACAGCGAAGTGAATAAAGACACACTGGGCTGAAAGGTGGATGGTAGGATGGAGCAACCTCAGCCCACAAGCTGTTCTCAATCTCGGTTCAGTTTCCTACAGATTTCACTGCAGTTACGAGATAACAGCGGTTAAAGGGTTTTCATTCCGTCCTGTCCTGTCAATCGACAATGAGAAAGTTGTTTCCTTCACTCGACCGTGGGTGAGGTAAAGCAGGTATCCAAGTGGAGTCTGAAACACACGCTGACCCTTACGCGTTTCCCCCCAAACCACTGGGGCTTCCTCAGAGGGGCGTGTAGTCAGTGTCTTGCATCGATGTGTTATATAGCTCACTAATGAGAGCCTCTTAGAATCCTGATTCGACAATTTAACACAGCTGTGTATAGATCTAAATTGATAACAATTAAATTTTTACAAGAGTCTTTAATAATAATAAACAGACACCTGTGCGGTCATAAATAAATTCCCAATGCCCACCAATGTCAGTTAAGTATATACAGAGACCATAAATCAACATATAAACCTTTTTATATGTTGATTTATGGTCTCTTTTATGGTCTCTTTTTATAAACCCTTTTATATGTTGATTTATGGTCTCTGTATATACTTGACTGACATTGGAGGGCATTGGGAATTTATTTATGACACGCTGACGTAAGGGTCAGCGTGTGTTTCAGACTCCCCTTGGATACCCGCTTTACCTCACCCACGGTCGAGTGAAGGAAACAACTTTCTCATTGTCGATTGACAGGACAGGACGGAATGAAAACCCTTTAACCGCTGTTATCTCGTAACTGCAGTGAAATCTGTAGGAAACTGAACCGAGATTGAGAACAGCTTGTGGGCTGAGGTTGCTCCATCCTACCATCCACCTTTCAGCCCAGTGTGTCTTTATTCACTTCACTGTGCGGCCGCACATGCTGGAAACAACTCCCGGATTATTTTCTGGATTAGAAGTGATCGACACACCGCTGATCAGTGTGAGCTCAATTGAGCAGGGAGTGACACGCTCATCGGAGCCTCCAGACAAATAAGGATAACTACTATCTGGAGTCACAATCCCACACTAAGATACACCTCACAGAATTTACTCCATCCACGTTTAAACAGGGGACCCTACAAGGACTGTCCCTCATCGCAAACCACACAGGTTGTGAGTACGCTCTGATACATTGTATCCGTCTTTAAAACACATCAATGTGTATATATTAGTGACTATTTACCACTGAGGTGGTCTCTAGATTATCACTCGTATTACAATAAGTGGAATTTCAAGGGGATGTCTTTTTACTTGTTTTTAGATGTCTTGTTATATTGGATCCTATGTGTATTTTTCTTTAATTGTCATTAAATATAT
>NW_017307769.1:99672-124338 GCF_000935625.1 Nanorana parkeri
CCGCTGATCAGTGTGAGCTCAATTGAGCAGGGAGTGACACGCTCATCGGAGCCTCCAGACAAATAAGGATAACTACTATCTGGAGTCACAATCCCACACTAAGATACACCTCACAGAATTTACTCCATCCACGTTTAAACAGGGGACCCTACAAGGACTGTCCCTCATCGCAAACCACACAGGTTGTGAGTACGCTCTGATACATTGTATCCGTCTTTAAAACACATCAATGTGTATATATTAGTGACTATTTACCACTGAGGTGGTCTCTAGATTATCACTCGTATTACAATAAGTGGAATTTCAAGGGGATGTCTTTTTACTTGTTTTTAGATGTCTTGTTATATTGGATCCTATGTGTATTTTTCTTTAATTGTCATTAAATATATATTTTTTATACATCATTACCATTTTGTGTCACCTGTTTACCTGATCAGCTCCAGTATAGGGATTTCTTTGTTTGGGGAACCTTCTTTTTTTGAATTTGTTTACGGAAACCCTGGAGACTGATATAGATCACATATTATAATCTGTTTATAGCGTAACTCCTTACTCCCCTTGTTGTTTCTCTTTATTATGAATAACGTTCTGTTAGCTACACTATTATTATAGTCAAAACAATGAAAAACATTTTTTTTCACTTTTTTGTAATATTTGTTTATAATATTTATTTTTATATATGCATATGTCACATCAAATCATAGCCAATTTTGTCCTTTAAAAAACAGTTTATATTATTTGTAGCTGCAATGAATGAGGAAGATGGAAATTATGGTTTCAGAAACACATAGCAAAAAGGGCAAAATTGCTCCGGGCCCCAGGAACGAAAACATGTCCTGAAGCTGTGTCACTAAGGGGTTAAATGATGGTTGCAAAAAGTAGACACATTAACATTATTAGAGGCGATAGCTCTTGACCTATGAGATACACAGGATACATATGGTAAATATGTGTTGCGGTTTCGGAACCAGGGAACTGTGGATCATGAGTTCTGGTTTTGCAGAGCTGTCTTGAAGAAGGAACAGGCTAGGAACACTGATCCTGGGTATTGAGAGGGTACTGGGTACTCAAAACACAGGACACTGGGAGCAGAGCAACTGCACAGAAAATGTGGGCGTGCCAGGCGGAGGGTTTAAAGTGAGCCTGGTCTTCTCCAGAGCCTCTGATGGTTGTGCGCCAGGGCTGCTCCCAGGTTGCAGTCCTCTGTGCAGACACAGTTGACAGAAGTGCAATGGGAAAATGCAGGTGTCAAAGAAAGTACAGCACTAGGACACAGGACTTAGTGGGATGAGTGACTGTACACATGTGGTGCGGAAAGGTAACATCGGGTGCAAAAGGACAGATTTGATACCAAACGCACAAGGGAATAGCTCAGAGGGAAAGTACAAAGGTACAGAATACACAGAGGAATGCAGGCAGTAGACATGCATGCAAGGAACACAGATAGATACACAGAACATGCAACACTGGACTAAAGAAATGTGCATAACACAAGGGACATGCGATAAACGAGGGTACACGGCAGAGAGGCGGATGCACACTAGGACTGTGCGAACACAGAAGTGAGCTGAATAGGAAATACACACATGGAGACCACAAGGAAGACAGAAGAGGACTCCTAGGGAGACCAGATGGACATATAGAGAGATACCCAAAAGGAAGGCACAGTGCAGAACAATAGGGAAGGAACTCGCAAGGACAATGCTGAAAAGGGTACACAGGGAATAGAGCCCAGGTGACTCGGGGAGAAAACAGGGATGGTAAGGGAAGCAGACACACTGGAGTGAAGAAAGGGCACACACAAGTATACAGCAGTAGTTGGAAAGACAAGTATGGCTACTCACACCTCACAATGCACAGCAGGTGAAAACAGACTCATGGCTCAAACCCTAAGCAACAAGTGATGTGAACCTAAAGAAAAGGAAGTGAGAAGATTGGCTGCAGCCCTATGAATCCCCAAAAGCCGATAGCCAAGCACCTAGGACAGGGGGAATAATCTGACATGGAAACTTGACCAGAGAGAAAATCCAGCATGGATACCAGGCCAATGCGACAGTATGGGCTTGCTGGATAGTCTTTAAAGCCTTTTACACTTACTTGGAAATATAGGGGGTGATTTACTAACCTAAACACACACACACTCCAGGTGTGTGTGATTTTTACACAGCAAAACGTATTTATCAACCAAAAAGTCTCTAAAAGCATATTTCCACTAATGCCATATATGGAAAAATCATGCACATGATGCATACATAATGCTGCTTCACAGTTTAGACAAAAATGGTTAGCTCATGCATTTACATTCCTTGCATTCATCAATGCAAGCAACACAACATAGAGCTAATTTACCCAACATCACCTTGGAATTCCTTCAGGGCTTTGCACAACACATCTGCTGGGTGTGTACACATTACAAAGGTGTTTGGATTCCACCCATAGATCATGCTGGGAGGGAACACACTGCAGAGGTGTATACACGTTCGTGGTGTGTTTATAAGGTTAGTAAATCAACCCCATAGTCTGTGTGCTCACATTAAATCCCCCAAGCTGAATACTATTTTGATTATTTTTTTCTTATGCAAACAGAATAATACTGCATATATCATTTTTCACTTTTGCTTAGCCCATGGAGATCTCAATCTACACAATGTCCTGTGCTTCTTTTGTATGCAACAACATGTGATGTTTCTAAGGAAATAGGACACCACAGCTGAAATCTCCCATCACACCTAAGTCTCCTACCCTAAGCCCTACATTTTTGCATCCTTTGTTTGTTTATTTAATGTTTGCTCCCACTGAGACTCATGGCAGACCTGCACCCCATTTGTGGAAGGACCAGCAAGACCCCTCAGAGCAACTAAATATGATATTCATATGTGCACCTATGTCAGTGTTGTATCACTATAGACTGATTCATTAATGCAAGAATAGTTTTCTGTACCCATATTGTTATAAACCCATTCAGTTGCATAGTCTATACAAAATTTAAAAAGCAGTTGATCAGAAAAAGTAAGAGGAAATCTCTCCTAAAGGTAAAGTCTATCCCCTATTAGAAAGCAGAGTTAACACATTTTGGGGACAACTACCCCTTCTTCAGACAGAGCTGAAGAAGGGGTAATTGTCCCCACAACGCGTTAACTCTGCTGCAGCACTCCATTTATACATTGCTCATTGCAATCTGTGAAATGTGAGTAGCTTTTATCCTTTTTACTTATCATTTACAATAAATAATATTACACGAGGAGAAGGCACTGTCTTTTGTGTTCTTTTACATGTTTCAAGAGGATAGTTCCCAGTAGCCTTGAGGACTGCAGCCTCTCCTGTACCGTGTTAAGATTTCAGATTGTATGAGAATACAGCCCCAGTCCTCTGAGCACTAGGAGCGTTGTTGTTTTCTCTCGCTCTCTCTCTCTCTCTTTCTCTCTCTCTCTCTCTCTCTATCTCTCTCTCTAGTCACAAGTTATGAAAGTAGAGCCAATTTTGTTTTTCGGTTACATGGCTATTTAAACTTTCAAATCTTGAGTAAGTGTAATGTAAAAACCGGCAAGTATTTCCATTTCAAAATGAATGAGCTTTTTCAATAATCAAAGGGCAGTGTGTAAAACATAGTACCCTATAGCTAAAATATCAGAGTTGACATTTTACTGATCTGACTTCAGTGAACGGAAATCTTATCTTGTTAAAGACTAGAGATGAAAGAATTTGTCACAGTCTGCTCTGCCAGCAATCAACCTGATCCAGCCCTGTGATAGGTTTGTACTGGGTAAGATATTTACACAATAAGGAGGTAGTTTATTTCCTTTCTATTAACTAGATATGTAATTATATGACCAGTGTTAACTGTTAAAGGTAATATATTATTGTTTTGTTTCTTTCTCTAATTTTTCATAATCAAAATAAAAAATATGTATTTATATATATATAATTATTTTTTTCCTCCTGGTAAATATGGGATATTGCATGTCAATATGATATATTCCTGTATCTATGCAGCAGGTGAAGCTCTCTGCTTGGTTTCACATGTTTCCCAGTATCAGTAATTCCTTTGTTGTAAAAGCCTGTTGCTTACATAGGTCATTAGCTTAAGTTAATATTTACTTACACAACTGAATAAGTCAGAGCGATTACTCATCTCTTTTACTTCCTGTCCATGTAAATACCATGCTCCAAGGTATGAGTGAGATACTTTAGACATAAGAGGAGATAACTACTGCTGTGCTCTCTCTTTGGATAACACATACTCATTTTTTAAATGTTTTTTTTCAAAAACAAAGATTGTACAAATGTACATAGTGAAAACCAAACCATACATTGTTTTTTTTTATATCCTAAAATTAAACAATGTAAACGTAATATACTCAAAATCATCATATTTTCCCTTGAAACGTTTAGAATTATTTGTTTTACATTTCACTTCTGAGGGTGAGGTGGACAGCTTTTAGTGCTCAAAGATTCTGGCATCTTAAAATGTGCTTGGTTGGAGTTGGTTCTTCTCAAGTCATAATTCACTGTTAAGCTAGCCATACCCGCAGGCTAAACGAAAAAAATAGACCCAATTCCTCCAACACTAACAGAATGTTGATTAAGGAATCCCACTGTTTACATTGTATTTTCTCAGATGCCGCCGTCACCTTCAGAATATCTGATCAGAGCTAATTGGCTGCTGGCTCTGATCGATCAAAGATTTTCCAACTGATCCTTCAATCAGCTGATCAAGGGATGCTGATCAAAAGGGTGTTGACAGCGGCACACATTGTGTGAATGTTGACCGGTTCCTTAAAAACTGGCCCAAATTCGAACAGTGTTTGAGCACCTTTACGGTTAATGAACCTTGAGAGGAATTTATCAAAACTGGAGCAAACAAAATCTGGAACAGCTGTGCTTGACAACCAATCAGTTTTACTCTTTCATTTTCAAAGCTTAACTGAACAAACTGAAGAGCTGAATGGTTACTGTGGGCAACTGCTCCAGATTCTGTCTGCACCACTTTTGATAAATTCCCTACTTTGTGTTTTATTTCTGTTTGCACTTTTCTATTCAAGAAAGAACATATGTGCATTTAAGGGAAACTGTATTAAAAAAACCCTCCGACCTTTCCTCTCTAGCCTTCCTGAACTAATTTACACCTACCCTCTCCCCCACCTAAATGTCTTACTTACCTCAGTAGCCAATGATTGCTCCGATGTTTACAGGTTCTCCAGCTGAAATGCTTTACGGCACTGGCTGTACCTGTGCAGTGAATCTTCTTAGACTTTTACGAGGAAGGATTGCAGAAGCTCAAAAATGGCCCTATACAACTCTATGAGGGCTCACTGTGCTGGAACCGCCACCACTGAAAGAGTAAGTCGTTTGGGTAAGGGCTTGGTGTAGATTAGTCAGAAGAGATAGGTAGGGTGGCTTAGATTAGTTTTTGGTAAAATTACAGTTTTTGCTTTTGAAGAATCTGATGATGATAATGATGCTTCTAATCTCCCTTCTAGACTCCTGTGTCTTATTCCCATTCTAGAACATTTATGCTGAACCCATTTAGCATCATGATGTTGATGGCCGGGATCTAGTATGCAGTTTTGGAATCAGCTTCTGCCAGAACCATTTGGTATTTTGTTGCATTACACATTGCTTTGAAGTGTAATCAAACTACTTATTATCATTATAATAACATATCAAATTGCATAACTATCCATGCAGTTTCTGGCCTCTTGGAAAATGCATGAAATGAGTATATATTGGTTGATAAACGTTTGCAGACAGGTCCTGTTATTAGTTAGCTAGAGATACTATACAGATAACCATTGTTTTTACATAAGGTGATACATTTGATTAACATGAGACCATTCACATGGACCCTTCCATATACTGCATATATCAATTGCATTCAACAAACAATTTATCTAATATATGTATCCTTAATGTAACTTTTTATGTTGCAATTCTTTTAAACAATGTTGTATTGTTTATACATTCATTGCACATAGATGTGATGTGTTCATTTATGCAAAAATGCTTTCATTGAGGGAGTTTGTGAGTGTCTCTTGCTAGTGTTTCTTGTGATTCACTCATGTGACTCTCCTCTAAATGTATTAAATTTGTTTTATTTACCGCTCTGTTCCATTAAATTACATAAAATGTAATTTTTATTTTAATGACGTTAGGATACAGGTATGAGCATTGATAAACAGGTTACAGAAAGTTCTTAATCATCATGTAAGATTGAAGCCAAAAATATCCAGGTCTGCAAGAGTCAATGAACAGAAGCATTGAATCTACAGCTTGCAGTATTAATAATAACATAAATGGCTGAAAAAAAGCATCACATATTTGTATCACATATGTAAGAGAATTCAAAAAATAAAAAAAAACATCAGGATAACCTAGCTTTTTGTTCATAGTATTTGGATGAATAACCAAACTTCGTAAAAAGAAATGTTATGCGAAAATAGAAACAGAATAGTGCAAGGAAAATGAAGAGCAAGCAGCAGAAAGACATAGACCACAAGCTCAAGGAAGAAGATAGAGGACAAGAAGAGACCTGAATCACCCCCAGCAAGGAAGATGCAGCCTCACCTGGTATCTAAAGGCGCGGGGGGGTCACACCTGAGATAGGCCACCCTGTGCAGTCCGATCCAGAGAGGCAGGAGAGGCTCAGGGAATGGAGTCATAAGGTCACTGGACATGAGGTCTGCGTAGCGATCAGAATGCTGAAAATAAATCCAGGATCCCCAGGTGGACAAGAACTGCCCTTCCATGTTTCTGAGGGTTGGTGTTAATTCCTCCCAGGACATACACTGAGTGGCCAGATTATTATGACCACCCCATCAGTACTTCGTTGGGCCATAAGATGACTCCACGAGATGACTTAGTTGGGCCGCCAATTCTTAAACCACATTACTCTTCAGAGTACCAATAATAAATAGGAGAGATATTATACGAGAGATATTATACCCAAGGTCCTTTACCATATTCAATCCACTTATCCCACATTTTACCATAGTTGTCCATAGTACCTCTGTGCTTGAACATAATTCATTCAAATCTAACCACTTTATCTAGTTCTGTCTTCCATTCCTCTACTGTGGGAGGCGCTGCTGAAGGGCTATACTACACTGGGCTACGAATAGAGACCTCATTATTGCCACCTTTGTGTAATATTCCACCTTTATGGGTCCAAAAATACCCAGGATACATAACATGGGATTATTAGAAATATGGACTCCAAAGGCTGTATTTATTATGTCCACTATTTCCTGCCAATATCGTTTCAGCTTCGAGCATCGCCACAGCAGATGTATTAACGAACCAGGTTCAACCCCACACTTTGGACATTTAGAATTTTCCCTGAATCCTATCCTATGTAGGAATTCAGGGCTCCGATATGTTCTATGTACAATATAAAGCTGCGTCAATTTGTGCGATGCAGATGGAGAGACTAATTGGATTGACAACAACGCCTCCCTCCAGAGGGCTTCATCCAGAGGCCCCAAGTCCATTTCCCAGCCCACTTTACATTTCATTGGAGAGGTAGTAAATTTGAATACATCTTTGAGATCAAACCTCTCGTCACTGTTGTATCAAAAAATGTATCTATAACCGCATTTGCATTAATGCAGACCTCACGTACACCTGGATGTGCCGTGAGCGCATGCCTTAGTTACAGATATTTATCAAATTGAGCATTTAGTAGCGAATAACTTGCCTGTAACTGTTGAAACGAGCACAAAATACCCTGATCATAAATTTGCGTCAATGATTCAATCCCCGTTTCCTTTCATATTCCAAATCCCTGAAGTTTGTTTACCTCGTGCAATACCCCATTATCCCATATCGGAGTGTATTTTGTAAAGTCAGAAATATCCAATAGCCCTTTAATGGACTTCCACAATTTACCAATTAGTCTTAAGGTGGGGAGATTTGAAAATTCCCTCAAATACAGAGTAGTTTCAAGGTCCATACGGGGGTCCCTATTGTAAAACAGACATTTAATAATATCATATATCCCTATCTTCTGTCCTGGCAAGTTCCATCCCGCCTGGTGTCTAAACTCTGTGGCCAAAAACATTATCCATGGATTTGGAAGTGCCAAACCCCCGGTTCTCTTAGGATATTGCAAGATTTCTAGTTTTATCCGTGCTTGTTTCTTCTTCCATATCAACTCCCTAAATACTGTATTTATCCTCCTGAATATAGTTTGAGGAATCCAGCATGGAGAATTGTACAGTATATAAGAGACCTGAGGCATCCAAATCATTTTGATAAGATTTAATCTGCCAACCGGCGAAAGGGGAAATTTTCCACCATACATTGCATTGTTTCTGAAATTTCTGCAAAATTGGTATTAAATTATCTTCTAGATATGCCTTGATGTTTACTCTAATCCTTACACCCAAATAAACAAATGATTCCACTATTTGTATATGCTGAATTTGCATCGGCAGTGGACATGGAAGAGGATCAATCGGAAGTAACATAGATTTTTCCCAGTTGACACATAGCCCTGAGAACCTACCACATTCCAGAAGTAGAGACATTGGAGTTGATTTACTAACCTTATAAACACGCCACGAACAAGTATACACCTCTGTAGTGTGTTCCCTCCCAGCATGATCTATTGGTGGAATCTAGACACCTTTGTAGTGTGTACACACCCAGCAGGTGTGTTGTGCAAAGCCCTGCATGAATTGCAAGGTGATGTTGTGTAAATTAGCTCTACATTGTGTTGCTTGCGTTGATGAATGTAGGAATGTAAATGCATGAGCTAACCATTTTTGTCTAAACTGTGAAGCAGCATTATATATGCATCATGTGCATGATTTTTCCATATATGGCATTAGTGGAAATATGCTTTTAGAGACTTTTTGGTTGATAAATACGTTTTGCTGTGTAAAAATCACAAGCACCTAGTGCGTGCGTGTGTTTAGGTTAGTAAATCACCCCCATTACCTCTAATAGAGAGTGATTAGTATCAGCCAAAAAAAACACTGTATCATCTGCATATAGTAGTATCTTATCCTCTGCCTTACCCCGCTTAAACCCCATAATCTTATCTGAGTTTCTTATTAAATTAGCTAACGGTTCTTTCGATAGTGCAAATAACAGGGGAGACAGGGGACACCCCTGTCTAGTCCCCCTCATCAATTTAAAAGCTGCGGATAGGGCCTTATTTACTTGTATTTTAGCCAAAGGATTGGCATATAGTAGTTGAATATATGAAATATATCGGGGGCCAACCCCAAACGCTCTTAATATTGCCCTTAGATAATGCCATTCCACACTATCAAATGCTTTAGCAATGTCCAGGGACAACAAAGCTCTATTCTCCATTATCTCCGAGGGAACTTGCATATTCACATATAGCCTTCGCACAATGTCTGCCGTTGACTTATAAGGCATAAATCTGCTTTGATCCGATTTTATTACCTTCTGAATAACCTTAGATAGTCTGTTCGCCAGAACTTTTGCCAAAATCTTAACATCAGATCCCAGCAAAGATATAGGCCTATATGACTCTGGCAGTAATACATCCTTCCCCTTTTTTTGTAAGAGAATAATTGCGGCTATATACATTGATTCGGGTAGTTTCCCTATTTCTAGAGCTTCCTCAAACGTTTGTAACAGGACCGGGAGCAAAACAGAAGCATATTTCTCATATATCTCTATTGGTAACCCATCCAAACCCGGAGCTTTCCCCTTTGGGAAACTAGCCACGGCTTCCTCCAATTCTTGAATAGTAAGAGGGGTTTCCAGACTATCCCTATCAACCTGGGATAACGTATTAAATGGCATATTATCGATATAATTTGCCAGATCTACACTACTATAGGTTACTCTAGTGGTATATACCCCTTGTGGCAGTGCGTGGCAATGCCAGGGTGTCTTTTGGCAATATAGTCACCCGGGTCTCTCAGCCAGGGGGGCTGAGCAGTTCCAGAAAGTGCAAATGTTGACTGGGAAAGAGCTGGCTTTGCAGTTCTTCCCAGGTTTTCCGGATTTGGCATGGGTTCCTGGAACTGGGAGATTTCAAAGAGCATTGGGAGGGATGAAATCTCCATTCCTTATGAGAAGAATGCTGGCTCATGTTCAGGGCCCACCTGTGAGTCAGGAGAACTCAGCCCAGGAGTCAGAGTGGAGGCCAGTGCAGCAGGGAGCTGCGGGGTTATGAGACCTATTGTGCAGGTTAGCACGAGACCGTCTGGAGGAACAGACAGTGGCCTGAGGCCAGAGCAGTAGTGCTGTGAATGAAAGCCAGGAGGTTGGATGTGCCTGTATTTCTGGGATAAAGAACCCCTGCGAGGGTAATCACATCGTTTTGTGAATGTTCATTTAATAAAAGTGGGCAAGGAAGCCCTTAAAAGAAGTCATAAGCGAGTGGATGCGTCCTTAATGCAATCCTGAGTGGAGTGGATGCGTCCTACTATTGGAAGCTAAATCTCACACCCTTCATAATACTGTTTGAAGATCGAAATAACCCTGTCGGACCCGTCGCACAATTGGCCATCCATATCCTTCAACACATTTACAAACGAGTTATAATACAAAGCAATTGGGCATAGCCCCCCAATATGAGCAAAACTTTCATACTTGAGACACAAGAAGAGGAACAGACAAAACAGAACAAACAAACAAAAAAAGAAAACACTAAGAAAAAACAGAAAACCACAACGCACCTTACACAACACAGTAACAAACAAAAACAACCCATTGCTACATTGACCCCCCACCAAAATATACTACACTCAGGAGCCATATAAGGGGTTAGAGACATTAACTTCACCCACCCATTCATCTTACACTCCAGATCCCGGCGTGGTGTGTCTAATACTCAAAATATACTACATCTTCATGACCCACATTAAATCTCATAGCTTCTAGCCTCTTATATCACTCATTGAGTATTTATCCAACCAGGCCGAGACTGCTAGGGGGGATTCAAAAAAATGAGTCCTATCATCAGTAATTATACGCATTTTTGCAGGATATAGCATTGAATACTGTATTTTCATTTGGCGCATTCGTTTTTTCACTTTCTGGTATTGAGCTCTTTTTTCTGAACTTCCTGTGAAAAGTCCGAGAATAGCATCACTCGCGCACCTGCCACAGATATAGCTCCCAATTCACAAACTTTATGGAGGATTACCTCCTTATCTCTGTAATTAGTCACTTTGAGCAACATAGTCCTTGGAAAATTTCCCTGTACCTTCATATGTGCAGGAATTCTATAAGCACTTTCAATCATAAACATAGGAGATAATTGTTCTTTTCCTATTGTCTCTACGATCCAATTTTCCATATACACCACCGGATTTGACCCCTCAGCCTGTTCAGGCATTCCCACCATTCTGATGTTATTGCACTTTGCTCTGTTTTCCAATTCTTGGATCTTGCTAGAATTAGTAGTAACTTTTTGCAAAGTCATTTTAAGATCTGCACATACAGAAGCATTTACATCCTCCAGTTTGTTAATTCTGTCTTCTGCCTCCGTCAGCCTTTCTCTAAACTTCTGCATATCTTGCCTGAGAAGGGATATATATATCCGTGTAGCTTGTATTTGCTCCGCCATGGATGCCAGAGTGGTGTTACTTCAGAGAAAAATCACCTCTACTGTCATGGTAAACAACCTGCTTCCCTATTTATAATGGTCTGGCCCTCTAGCAACTTCAGCGCAAAATTATAGTTTGTCTACAAACGTCAGGTGGTCATGATAATCTGGCCATTCAGTGTATACCTCGGACCTTGGAAAGCCATAGCGAAATGGTAGGGGAACATATTTGTTTCCATAACAAGGGGATAGATGCTCTGGCCGCATCTAACAAGTCTGCCTCCCATTTAATTGAGAGATCTACCTTCAATCTCAATTGAGAGATCTATTATTCATTGAAGGCTGAAGACTATTCGAATTATTAATACAGTTACCTTTCCAGTGGAACGGAGCAGTATTTTACACATATATTGTGCACGTAAATGAAAGGGCTTCACCTCTATGATTAAGCACAGGTGGTGAAACGTGTTACAGATGTTGGCATGGGAGAGACTTACAGTGATGTACGTGTTGCATATCATACATAGGATTTCTTTCTTGGGCTTTGTTTGGATTTCACTTACTTTGGTTTTGTGTGGCTGATCTTTTGGAGATTGATTTGACAAGTGAGAAGCACATTGCAGCCTGCACTCAGAGTATGAACTAATTACAGCTGGGGATAAAATCGGTTCACAGAGTTCTTTGAAACCTCTGCTGCATTGTCTTACTTCATTGGCTAGACTCTATGCAAATGAGGTAAAGTAGTCATTTTAATTTAGGATTGTTTTATAATCATTTATATCATAGTCATGTTAATGAATGGCTCCTCATTGTTAAATAAGAACTCAAAGGAAAATTTGCATTAACCTTTGCAGTGGGGTTACCCCTGCACTGCAAGGGTTAATTACTTGTTTTGGTCTAGGGTTGAAAACAACAAAGTTGCACTCACCCAATCTCTGGAGCTGGCCATCTTTGACAGTGCTCCCTCCAGCCTCTCTCCTCCTACACTGCAGAAATGGAATGCCAGTGTCCTCATGTCCTATACACAGTGTATAGATTGAGATGAATCATGGGACCTGAGACAACTGCAGCAGAGGGGCAGAGAGGCCCCGGGGAAAGGTCTAAGAGCAATCTGGCTCAGAAGATCAGGTGAGTATAATTTTTTTATTTTCCTTCCTAGACACAAACAAGCACTTAACTCTTGCAGTGTGGGAGTAGCCCACTGCAATCATTAAACATATTTTTCCACAGAGTTCTTCTTTATGAAAGAACTTCACCTAGCAGTATTTGCCACTAAACTAGCAAAATGATATCTTCCTTTCTGTGAAATAAACTGTACAGGATCCACATTCCCCAAACAAGTAAATTGGTATGGGAATGCTAGCTAAGACTTCCAACATTCTGACCATTTTTTGATGTCCTAATCGGACATCACTACCCCAAAAGGAATTTGTCTTGCTTTGTTTCTTCAATTCTCATTTCAATGGAAAAGCACCATTCAGCCAGAAAAGGCACAAAATACAATTTTTATTTTTTACATGGTAGAGGATTGTAGTATTTCTAGCAAATAGTAGTGAGTACAGCAGCAGTAAAATGTCTATCTATCTATCTATCTATCTATCTATCTATCTATCTATCTATCTATCTACTTGGGCGGCACAGGTCAGCCATAAATGGACTAAATATGGACAAAAATCATTACACATTATGTCATTAGTTATGATAGAAAAGAAGGGAGAAGTGAAAGAACTCATTTAATCTACTGTTTTGTCATGTCATCATTCTGACCACCATTCAGGTTTGTTATCATTGAAATAGATGCATAATTGAAAGCTGAACCTGTTATGGCAAGTAATGCTCATTGGCCACCAATGTTTTATCCAAATATAGATGATAATCTAGCAGTCTTAGTCTCAGTGAGATTAATCACCCTTATCACCTCCTTGCTAGGAATGCAAAGGCAAGCAAGCCAGATTGTCCCACTTAATGTGCCAAATGATATACTGCAGTGACTTTAGTGAATAATCAGAGATCATTTCTGCTCTAGACATAGGCCTCTTAGAAGTGGGAAAACATAGTTGGAACCGTAGCTGTTGATTTCTGGTGCTGATCTTGGGTTTGCAGGGAATTGTAATTATCTTCATCACTGTCGCCCTTATTTCTTGCTGATATTTAAAGATTCTGTATTTGCTGTTTGACATATCACAAAATTGCACGCTTTTCTTTATCCCATAAAAAAACATAATTTTAAAAGGCATCACAGGAAAAGGATCTATCTATCTATCTATCTATCTATCTATCTATCTATCTATCTATCTATCTATCTATCTATCTATCTATTGAAATAGAATGCATGGAAGATCGATACCAGGCAGCTCCTCAAAGTGTAGGTTTATTTTGCTGTCCGGGAACATACAGCACTTTAGGCACGTTCAAATTATATGGACTTCCAGGCCTCTTTTTATAGGAATTTCAACAATAGAGCCATATGTGTTATCTTTAATTATCTGCAAAAATCAGCTAATAATGCCACTCTGTACTTGTATTTGATTGTGCCAAGAACATTAGATGGATCTTGATAATATTCCCTCACATCAAGGTTAGGGGACAGCTGTCTTGGCATTGAACCTATTGTTCCTTAAGCCAAGGTCAAAAAACATGTTTATGACTTTCTGTCCTTGGACCATTGTTATCTCAAACAATAAGGCCTAAATGGTCTACATTAACTCTAGTTGCCTCAACCTACAATGCTCCGATACAATGTTACACATATTGCTTAATCATATAACTCATTACATATGTATTATATGTATATATGATGTTTCCACTATTAATTGTGCAGGACTTATCAGTTTACTTACTAATTATTCTCTACAATACATTGTTAAAATGAAAATAAGAGGATTCATCTTAAATGTATCTATTATATCTATTATATATGACATGCTCTACAAGCTAAAACGTTCAGTAACCTAACTATAATAATATTAATAGTGTGTATGCTGATTAATATCAGTATGAAATATATGGGTTAATATTAAAATCCCACTATCTATCTATCTATCTATCTATCTATCTATCTATCTATCTATCTATCTATCTATCTTATATATTAACTATGATATTATTCTAGTGTATGTATGTATCCATAAATAGTTAGATAATCATTTATTAATAGTGGAAAGGTCAGATCAAAGCAAGTAGGCCCCTTACAATAAACCTCCGATTTGGTGACTGGAGACAAAGAGAAGGCAAATCTATGAAATAGCTTTCGTATAAACAAATTAACATGGTGGATTAACAAAAGACAAAAGTTGTCAAACAAATCTACTTTCTTTTTATGAGGACATAAGCAAAAAATTAGACAAAGGAATGACTGTGGATATGGTATACTTGGACTTTGCAAAAGAGTTTTACTGAATTCCCCACAGATGGCTAATGTGTAAGTTAAGGACAATATTCAGAGAGTAGTGATTAATGATTCATACTCTGCATGGTCTATGTTTGTTACTGGTGTACCCTAAGGATCAGGGTTGGGATCCTTATTGTTTAACCCTTTTGTTTCCAGAGCTGTTTTTGCATTGTTTACACACATGTTATAATCCATATTTTAGGCCTGAAAATTGCTTAAACCCCCACCATAAATATATATCTCCTGAAAGCAAAGACCCTGTAGAATAAAATGATGGCTTTTGCACATTTTTATGCCACATGATATTACTGCAACTCTTTGTCAAACTAAAACATACCCAATTTTTTTTTAGACTTGAGGTTGTGCTGAGTAAATAGCTACACAACATGCCAAACTTAAAAATTGCATGTGCCAGTGCAATGGTGAAAAGATACAGTACCAGAAATTGTCAATTTGCAATGATTTAAAAGCCAGTACAACCATCAATTTAGAGTTGACCATGACTATTGGCCCTATAACTATTGCTCTCCCTCTGGCACATGTGGTGATAACTAAAATGTGTGGCACAATCATCTTTTTCATACCTAGGAGCACCCGACACATGTTCACAGGGACGAGGAACTTTAAAACATTTTTGAGGGTGTTTTCAAATGTATTTTATTTAACTTTATCCTTTAAACTTTTTATTTCTTAACTCAATTGCTATCACATACGGAGGTTCTCGAACCCCCTATGCAAAAACACATATGGAGGTGACAGGTTCTCTTTAAGGGGAGATTTGGGGTCTATTAGACCCTTAATGTCACCTTTGCTCTTGACCGATCGTGTGTGAGAGCTACACAACTGCAAGTGACCAAATTTTTTAATGCTTCTAGCTTTATTTAGTGCAGAGATGATCAGCAAACTGTTTGCTGATCTTCACCTGCTATCCCTACTTACACCTGCTAAATAGATGAGTTCTCTTTGAAAGCACAAGGGCATTAAACCAACAATAACTGTGGTTTTGAATGATGTGCGGGATTGTAATAAAACTGTTGTGATCTTCATAATGTGCAAGAGATTTGTTTTTAATTGTAGGTCTATATATGTGGATTCAATTAGAGGTATATTTTTGGACATTGTGGATACTGTGTAATAGTACTGGTCCCAGGTATGGTTTATCCATGAAATTGAGAGTACCATTCATTTATAAATTAAAGGAGTTGTGGCCATATGATGGGTACCAGAAACATGATATTAAATGGAGGAGTAATATTCACATATTTTTCCCTTGATTGCTGTACTTTCAAAAATAGAAGATGTTATTTTTATGGATATGTAAGTAATTTTAATGTGCTGTCCATATTTTAATGTGCTGCTTAAAGTGACATAGTAAGCATTGAGGGTATAATATAAATGGAAAAGAGGAGGTTTTAAAAAACCAGTCATGTGTTAGGTCTGCTCATCCTTTCTGAACTATATTTGAATTTGGCCAACTCAAGAACTCCAGTAAACCTTTAGAAAAACTATGGTAACCATTCTGTCTTCTTTTGAAATAAAATTTTTTTAGCTGCTGGCAATATAAGAAAAGCATTCAATATCATCAGATCTTCAGATTAGACTGCAGAGTAGACATATTTCTGAAAGAAAAGAGGTCACATAACCATTAACACATTTTATTGCTTACTGAATCATAGTTTAGAAGGCAGTGAGATCAACATTTAGTAGTGCTGCTTAAACTCGGAACATGAAAATAGTTATCTATGGTGTCAGAAAGAAATATAGTATGTCTGAAGACTTGCAATGAATCATATTAAAAAATCTCATCTTGAATATTTGGTAAAACAGGCTGTCTCTTAGTGCAGAACTTCAAAGTTATTATGTGGTGATGCAGGGAAATTACTGTAGTTGCTTCCTTCTAATACATTTAGTCAAATTAAATATAATAAAGTAATTATTCAGTTAAATAAATGTAGAATTGATTGTTCCAGCATTACAAATGGCTTTACTTATCAATATGGATAAAATGTGGATCTGTATAAATTTGACAACATTTTGCTTTTCAAAATTAAAATTAATTCACTTTGAAGTAAAGAATATTATAGATACAGGAGTTGCTTTATTGTTAGGGATTAGTTTAGGGGTTTAGTTAGTGTTTTAAGTGTTAGGGGTAGATGATTTATATTGTTTTAGGGCTAAGCTTAGGGTTTAGGGGGTTAAGACTGAAGTACATGTTAAACCTTAATTGGATGGCATTTATCTTGCTAAAACACTGTGCATCACAAACAATCACCATGTTTATTTTTCCATAAAGTAAAGTTTTCACCTATTTTTTTTTACACTGTTTTCCATTTTCTCCTGCAGCCTCCTTCAGCCACTCCTATTTCTATGCACTCATTCCAGTGTCAGCTGTACCTCATTGCTCTGGATCTGGCATCCTCAAATAGTGACAATGGTGGGCCATGCCTGTGCAATGTATGTCACATGTAGTTTCAACTTTGTGGCAGGATCACCAAGTATCCTTAAAAAAAAGCTGCAGTTTTAAAAAGATTGAAAACCATATGAAAGTTTAGCAATTGGGTTTAGATTGACTTTAAAGATAAATCTCTGGTGAAAGGTTCAATAATAGCTTAAGAGATGAGAACTTATTTAGAAACTAGGTTAAGTGTTTGGGAAGGGGAACTTTATTGAAAGTGATACCTTAGATGTTAGCAGGGGCAAAAGGTATAACAAAGGTTTCTATTTCTGAAGGGCAGATAGGGCCTATCTAGCCATATCTAAACACTTTCTACATCAGCATAACCTTAAACAAGTGTTCAGCTAATGTCTACTGGAGGTGAAGGCACCAACATTTCTAGGTGGATATGGTTTTGGGTATTAGGAGGCTTAAATAATTATAAATGTTGCCATGAATGATGTTGGGCTTCTCCAGTTCCTCCCACATTCCAAACAATTTGCATCCTATCACAGACTGATGACTGACTACAACTCTCTCCCAGGTTAAATGCAACCTACAACCTCCCAGAATGGTGGCCTTCTCACCACTCATATTCCATCTAGGTAATGATTATCTCCACTGAGTTTCCTGGGCTGATAATAACCCATGACTCCCTAATCGGACATATTGATATGTCACAGCATGATAAAAAGTGATGTGATCAAACAGAGAAAAGTATTGTGATTGTAGCAGGGAGCATATTCTTGTGATCAGACACAGTGATGCTTGAAGTGCTATGCTCTGTCACAGTCCTGCGCTTTGCCCTATCAGTTTATATGTATGTTTCAACTTTTTAATGACTTCCTGTAACTTTAACAGTAAGTAAACATTTTCCTATATATATTAATCTCATAATTATTTTTATTCCACCTGTCAGCATAGTCAATAAATATTCTGGTCTTGTTACACTAGAATGACAACAGCTAAAAAGTAATAAAGTTAATGTGGAAACAAAGCTTTAACAATTGTAAATACATTGGTTTACAAATTAAACAGTAAAACTGCTCTGCGAGTTTTAATATACTCTTTAATAAAAAAATTATCAAACAAAAGTGGTTTATGATGTGAACTTTTTGTTCTTAAATTAGCACTTAGTAAATATTGTCTTTGCAAACTTTAAAAAAATGATATTATGCTTTGAATCAAAGCAATAAAGAGCAAATTGAGGCCATGATTCAATATGTGTTGATTTTAAGGAGGAACTGTAGACTTTATTACCTTTACAAACTTCTGCATAGGTTTATTAACTGCCACATTATATTAAATTATCCACATCCACAAATCTAACCAAGTAAAAAAGAAGTTATTGGTTATTCTGTCAATTTCACCACATGCTAGACATTCATTTTCACAGCCCATTGTGCAATATTAAAGACAGTGAGAAACAAATCATTGTAATACCCACTACTTACTAATCACATTTTAATGTACAAACATCATGACAAAAAAGAAACAAAACATTTTTTCTCCAAGTCAAAACAATTGTAACATACTTGTTAATAGAAATATACCTAACTAGGGAAGTAACTCATATACCTTGTGTCTCTTTGTAGGAACTTTGCTTTGGCTATAGAAAGCCAATTGTCTAGCATGGTCCACTTGTAAAATCTTCATCCTCTGTAAACATTTCCCTTGTATATACTTGCCATATACCCTTGCCAATTCAGCTCCCTAGCCCCTCTTCTACCAGCTGTCAATTAGCTGTCAATTGTGCACTAGAACAAGTGCACAAATAAGGATGTCTGACTTTTCTCTGCCTTCACAAATTTGCATTTGTTCCAGGTACTTTATTGAACCCAGTTATCATCTTTAGAATGGGATGTGATTGGCAATTGCAGCCACCGTGTGCCTCTCAAAAAGGTTTGCTTTACTAGCACCAAAACAATTCAGTACTGTCTGTAATACTTTTTTTTTCATTTACATTAACAGTTACATTTTCAGGACAAGCTTTTGGGGTGTTCCCTTCTTTTTGGTCCAAAAAGTACTGATATGCAAAGCTTAAAAGGTATTTCCACTTTTGCAGCCAAATATGAGAAACCCCCTCTATATATTTATGGGTTCCCATTCACACAGCATAACTAAAAATAAAAAATAAAAATAATTCTTACCTTTTTAGCTGTTTCTTTAGAGCAGGATTATACATATAACTCTACAGGCAGCTTCTAGTGGATTAAAATAGATGCTTCTGAGCTTATAAGGGACCATTTTTTTAAAGGTCATTAATATACAATGTCCTCAGGTCTTAAACACTTTGTTAATATAAACAGTACTTCCTATCTAGTTTGAGTGATAATGGCATCTGCCAGCACAGCACAGAAAGGGTAAATTATTTGAAAAAAATTTCCCCCAACCCTCCAGAAAGTGAGAACTAAAGCTGGCCATATGCTGTTCCTCCATGCTATTAGTGCATTAATCAAGGAATCCCCACTGTTTCTTTTGTGTTCAAACAGAGGACGCTTGCAGAATACCCAAACAGAGGCGGCAGCCCGTTGGCTGCCTGCTCTGTTCATTTGAATATTTTCCAACCGGATTCTTTAATCAGCTGATAGGCTGAAATGTATGTCTACCTTAAGTCAGATTTTTCAGTCCTGAAGTTTGCACCAGTATCAGCCAAAAAGTTATGATCTTATTGTTTAAGTTACTGTCAGTAACTAGATATGTAGAGCGCAATAGCAGGTGAACACGCCTTTGAATAGGATACTTAGGAGATGAATCAAGCACAGATTTCAAATATGTGGTACGAAAGGGGAAATTAAATAAACATAGTCAAAATGAAAAATAAGGTCAGGGCGTGGGCAGCAAAGGATTAAAGTTAATGAATGGAGCAAAGGTCAGGTGAACAGAATCGCACTGCTAGTAACAGAAACACTCAATCGATAGCGCTGAAACAACTTAGAAATCTTTCTCTGGAATGTTCCAGCTTTTTAGTGATCAAACAGGAAGTGATGTCAGGCAGAAGGAACGCATTTTATGTCTATAATGGGAAGCAGTTCAGTACTGCCAATTTGCTGTAAGGATGCCATGAGACATGTGCAAGAGGCCTCACACACAGGATGTTTTAGGACACAAGTCACTGACAGGAGTACCAAGGACTGACATGCTGCAGTTGGTACAGGTAAGTTGAGGATTGTGACCTTGCCCCCCCCCCAAGGTGGAGCACAACAGGACAGGACAGCCAGGATGACGTCTATGGAAACAGTAGACAAGTTCAGGAGTGTGCACATCCGGGACAGGAACCCAGGAACAATCCTTAACACTATAACCTTTCCAGTCGGTCAAATATTACAGATGACCAGGGCATAATCTATAATCTAACCATACTATTTCTTAGAAACATTGATTAGCAGCAGGTACAGTATCGGCAATAGGGGATCCAGGTAACATAGTAGGGTGATAGCCATAGTTAGCGTAGAATGGAGTGAATGGAACTGTGGAATTAATTATTATATGAAAACTCAGCTAAAGACAGATATATATCCCAATCATCTTGAAGATAGGTTGTATAACATTGCAGGTATTGTTCTATGGTTTGGTTGGTATGTCCTGTTTGGCTATTTGATTGAGGACGAAAAGCAGTTGACAAGAAACGTTGGTTATGAAGACCTATACAGAAGGTAGCCCAAAATGTCAATGTAAATTGAGTCCCTCTGTTTGTAATAATGGATTCTGGTAAACCATGAAGATGAAACACCTCTTGTATAAATAAAGTGGCTGTGTGGCTAACGATAGGTAGAGTCTTTATGGCTATGAAATAAGACATTTTACTAAAACAATCCACTATCACCACCATTTTAGTGTAACTATGTTGCGGGAGTAATTCAACAGTAAAATCCATTGAAAAGTCAGTCCAGGGTCTGGTATTGTATTTTGATGGACATTAACACACACTGCATTCCACATTACACTGGCCATTGACTTTTTGATTTTTTGATTAAATGCTATTGATTTAAACAGAAACTTTAAATGTCATGGGTTCCAGGGCAAAAAAGCACACCTGACTCATAATATATGTAGAAAACACCCTAATATGTGTTAATATACTGTATATGCAGGGGCGTATCTGCCGCGAGGCAAACATGGCGTTTGCCTGGAGCGGCAGATTCCCTGAGAGCGGCACTTGCTGTGGTTCTCTCCCCTTGATAAATTTTATTTATCAAGGGAAGAGAACCGGAGGCTATCGTAGCGGCGGGAATATGGCATATCATTTTGTGACTCTTGCTGTTTGCCGTAAATGTAGAGATGTTTGAATTTTATTTTTGTGCTTCATCACAATTGTTTTTCTGTTAATAAGCTTCTATCATTGAGAACAAACAATTCAAAATCAAATTAGACTTTAGCTGCAAAGGTTTAATGGTCTAATGTAGGGTTAGACAACCCCAGCACTCCAAGTTGTTGTGCAACTGCAAGTCTAATGAGGCATTGACTACCAGAAGCAGAGGCATGATTTATAGTTTCACCAAAGCTAGAGTGCCTAGGTTTACCCCTGTTCTAATAAATATATTGTTTTGATCAAGCCTTTTAGAACACCAATCTTCATGTTTAAGTTATCTAAATCAGGTCATACTGTCGCATTGAGAGTGAGTGCAAAAATGAAAAGAGCTGAACAGGACTACTGAATTTGTTATGTGAATTGGGAAGGCCATCCAGAATCCATACCAAGGTATCAATGCTTTTTGTTACTCCTGTGGAAATGAAGAGATGGGAATATGTTTAATATTACAGTAAATTCAAAGCCATTCTCTTTTACTCTGATGTTAAAGTGTTGTTGCCCTAAGTGTACTTTACAGCGTTCTGTAGCAATGTAATTTATAGATTATTTGTTCTGTATGTGATTTTGTATAGCATTATGGTATTATTAACAATATGTGATTATTATTATCATTATGGCATGGATATTTAATAAGCTGTCAACATTTCTGATAAATACTAACTTTAAGACATATTTCTTTCTAGCTGTATAAGCACTTTGTTGTGATAAATATATCTGTTTAATGTTTAAGCTCTACTTATATACAATAGCATTTAAGAAGAAAAGTATTTCTTAGTTTATACATGTAACAGATTTCAATATATATCAATCTAAATGCTAATATTTTTTTCTCATATTATTTTGTAAGTGCAGAGTCATAGAGATTCTATGAGCATACAGGTTTCAAGGACTTTTTGAAAGAGGTTTAAAATATTTATGATGCAGAATGTTGTCTCTACTTATACATTTAGAAAACATATACTGATATAAATGGACTAGCTATATTTTTACTCTATAATTATTGTACTAAGTTCTTCCGGAGTCTGTTTGACCTTTTATTAACACACAGGTCATTAAAATCTGGTGAGTCCCTAATAAAAAGAGGCAAAAAGGTTGTTGATGGTACGTTATTAGCTATTACATCTTAGCATTGTGCCTTAACAATAGGGATGAGCTTTGGGTAATGAATGAACCCTAATTTGGTCCAAATTAAATTAAGTAAATATGGTGTTTCACTATCATTGCACACAAACATAGTTAACAAGATTCCTATGAAATCTGAGAGATAAAACTGTATTGAGTTAATAAATGGCAAATATTAGTAAATTTTAAATTGCGCCTTTTTGTGAAGCGGTAAAAAAATGAAGAAACGCAAAACTATAAAAAAGCAACTTAAGCTAAAAATCTGGAGGTTGGTCTCACATATGTGCAGTGGTAATGCCTGATGTGCAGTGCCATTTGTGCAATGCGTTTGTGTGCGTTGTGATAAAATGATGCAAGCATACATTTAATAGCAACGCAGCATATTACAACGCATAGCACTGTTCTTTGTCATGCACTGCCACACATTAATGCTACTTTAAAAAATAAAGCACTGTGATGTGTTTTGGTGCACATTGTTGCATGTGTATGTTATGTGTGTGTGGGGGGGTTCTTATTTATTTTTCACATTTTTTTATTATATTTTACATTTTTTTTACATTAATGTTAGGGCTTTGGCGAAATATCAGGGGTTTACATAGACCCCTGACATTTCCCTTTTGAAATCGAAAAAGAGATTTAAGACACAGAGTGCTTAATCTTCTTTTCTGCAGCCCCAGCACTGATAAACAGGAAGTACTTAGTACAGAGGCTTCCTGTTCATTCACAAACTGAGGAGACAGTAAACACTATCACCCCAGTTATGAATGGACAGGACGTGTTCTATGCAGAGCTTCTCCTGTCTATTCATAAAGGAGATAGTGTTTACTATGTTCCCAGTCATGAATGAACAGGAAGTGATGTGTAGCGCTTCCTGTTCATTCATAAATGGGGACATAGTAAACACTTACTATCTCCTCACTTATACACAAACACCAGAGTGATCAGTACTGATCAGTTGATTGCTGTGTCTGTATTCACTTTGATCCCCACTGCCTCTGCCAACACAGACAAGGAGAGCAACGGGGATTGGAGAGACTGGAGCATGCAGTCGGCACCCAGTTGGCACCCAGTGTGGAGGATCAAGGTGTAGAGCTATGGAGGAGGAGGCAGTGGGGCGCAACTGATTTTTAATGAGCAGCTGTCATCAGTGGCTTATCAGAGAACCATCAAGGAGGCCCTTTTGCTATAAACGTATGGTCACTAAAGTGACCATGACCTTATGGCAAAGGGTGAAAGCTGTTGACGTAAGGCAGGGGCGCCCACTATTTTTCATCTGGAGATCTACTTTTCAAATGACGAGCTCATTGAGATCTACCAATGAAAAAAACACCTGCATTCAGGGGCGGGAGGGGCGTGGGCTGCGCAGGCAGGCCCCTCGCCCACAGTGCGATCGCCTGCATTAGTGCCTGTGTTAACGTAAGGCATACTGAGCTGGCCTGCTGGGAACATTTTTGTTCAGGTGTATGCCTTATCTCAGTGGCAAAGAAACGGTTAAAGCATTATTTAAAAAAGCTGTGCTTTTTTATTTATTTATTTTAGGCCTTGGAACATGCCCCCCCCCCCATGGCAATACCCAGCTCCCTACACCCTTTGATTGGATTTAGCTTGGCTGGCTAATAGCCTTGAAAATGTCCAGAATTGATTAAAATATTTGGCTCCCATTGACTTCATTGGGGTTTGGATTAACAGTCTTAAATTTCAGATCAGTTAGGCAAACCTCCCTCAAACCAAACTCAAGTACCTTAGGCTCATACCTACTTAACAATACTATACCTAGATATCTATATAAGATAGAACACAGCAGCTACAGTTTATCTAGATTCAGTTTATTTTCAACACAGGGCTTTTTTTATTTACATACATAAAGTATGTAG
>NW_017307769.1:124569-135274 GCF_000935625.1 Nanorana parkeri
ATATAAAATGTTCACTCGACTACTACATACCGGGGGCTGATTCATTCAAACTGAATAAAATAGGAGCACAAAGCCAGAGTTGTTGCCTATAGGAAACAATACGTGTACTACAGTTTAAATGAATCAGCAGCATCACTGTCTGTGTACGTTTTTACACCTTTAGGTTTTAACTCCCATAACAAATATACCTTTGTTACTGTTTAAGTAGGCATTAATTACAACTATTTAATGTCACACATGATGTACAACAGATGTAGTGCCAAAAGGTCTACATAAAATGTTGCATGAAAAATAGGTTGTTTTGTTTCCTAGAAGGGTATGGATTACACTTAAAAACCTTAGAGTAAAAAGAGTATGCAAAATATACTAGCAACCATGTGCTTGGATAATAATAACACATTAAAGTTTTCAATTATTTCTTAAGATTTGTTTTAATCTCCAAAATGTTTGCGTTCATAAAAAAATTGTTGAATCCCAACAGAACAAGACTTTATTCTGTCCTTTATGCATATATATAGTACATGTGCAAAGTACTACTATAGCAGGTGTTTTTTGAATGACCACAGAACAGGTACAGTGGTGTTTTCATGGAACTTTTGGATTTTTTCAGTGTGGTGTGCTGGTGACTCTCCATGTTATATTTGATTATGTCATCCTTTTGTGACACCCACTGAGACACAAATGGGGACATACCGGTTAGGTGTGCAATGGGATATCTGTGGTGATTAAAGGCACATCAAACAACATGCACATGAGCCTGAAATGTGCTATTTTTTTTTTTGCTTAATAAATACACAAAATAAAAAGCTTTAATGTTGCCATTCAAAGTAACTATATCATGTCTGTTGTTCCCAGGGCAGCCAAAGAGATTCCAGCTCTCTTTTTCCTTGTGTAAATTAGATTAGAAAATAAAAGATCTGATAGGTTGCTCTGGAAAACAATATTACGTTTGTTTTCTCTCATTATTTAAACGTGGCTTGTTTTTATTTGAATATGCAATAAAACCAAGTTACATGTCTTATTTTTCTTTTTCTTTGATGCATGAAGCATGTTTTTTTCTTTTAACATTATCTTTCCACACAGAAGATAAATGTCTAGTTTCTATTTACCTGATAAAATGATAATGAAATGACACAATCCAAATACATTCATTACTCAGATATTTTATGCTTACAGAATTCATGTTATACAAAAGATTGAAATGTCAGCACCTTCACTGATATGGGAGCTCTATTGATCAATGTTTGCATGGTGAACATAATGCTAATCAATCTACTGCATGAAATACAATTATCAACAGAGGGAAAATTAGACTGAATGTCATTGGGTTGAAGTTGTATTTTCTGATTTCTAAAAAGGGCAAATTTAAACAACTGTACTTTAAAATATATTTGAGAAGAAAATACAAAATGTAATGGATTGCAGCTTACCAGCCCTTAGATGTGGCACCTCCACTAACTTTCTTTTTTTTCCCTTTATTTCCCCCTGCTCTTTATATCTGTAACACAATTCCAGTCCTAGGGTGACAACACTAATGTCACAATATCCAGAAATCCATGCCGGATTTACCCTTTGCTCCATGGTTCTGGGCTGTCAACCTATGGTGTTTCACAAGGCTGCATCCAATCTGCACTCCTTCCTCCATATTTAGGACTTACTCACTTTTTGCTCTTCGTGCGAGCAACAAGTCTTATGCCTTGTTCTGTACCCCTTGTGTCTCTAGCTATCCCCATGCTCTTTATTTATCCCTGTGGTTACTTTGGATCCTTGTGCCTTTGGCTTCCCTGTACTAGCTGGTATCCCTGTTTGGTGTTATCCCCTGCTTTGCTCTTTGCAGCCCTGCTATAGCATCTCAGTGTTTACCTTTAGGGTTAGTTCACACCATAAGCAGTGCGTTCCAGTCTGATTCTTGCCGGAACGCACTGTCTCGCATTGTGACCGGTTCACTTTTTTGCCGGGCTGGAGGGGGCATGGAGGTTCATTGATCAAATCAAAGTTTATTAATTTTGCGAGAAAACAATAAAACATAAAGCATGTGTACATGGGAATAACAGGCATACAGGCATAGCTGTCCACAGGACTCGGCATAGGCTAACAGAATCATGGAGATGTACGAAGCCCAGATCATACTCATAGGAAGCCTAAAAGGCATTGTAACGACTAGGTATAGTTGTATGGATCTCAGCTGCAGAGTTGCTAAATTCAGGAGGATTCTGTTTCAGGGTATGGCTTCAGGGTCGAGCTCCAGGCGTCACTCTCAATCTTTAGCGGAGAGTTTGAAGCTCTACCATCATATGCCGCTAAGGGTGTTTCTCTTTTAGTAGGTACAATACATGTGTTGCCCCAGGTTATTCCAGCATACCAGGGTAGCACGGTGTAAGTAAGGTTTGCAGAGGAACAAATAATAAGCGTTTTCTCTGTAAGAGGTATCAATCAACAAATAATAAAAGTTTTTTCAGTAAGAGGTATCAATCAGAGATGCAGTAACACTTCCCCTTTAACTGCTGAGAGTCAGGTTCAAATCAGGAAGACCTTACAGCATGCATGCACAGTCTATACAATTGCTGGTTTTGTGAGAGGGTAACTGGACAAGCTGTTCCAGAAAACCCAATACTTGCACTTTAGATGTTACAGCAGAGGGGTTCTGTCATGCTCTCACGTTCTCCGGTTCGGTTCCCAGGTGTCAGCTGGCGTTCACATGTAATAGTGGAACGCCATACTGACATTGCTTCCGTCCTTTTAAGGGGAAGGCGTATGGGCGGAGCTACCCTCGCTGGAACGCATCGGCGATTTTACTTCGCCCTTGCGGCTTGCGTTCCACTGTGGAGCGCAGCCGCTCTCGTTACAGGCATACTGCAAACCATTGTGAGCCCTTAACAGTGCCGTAGGCCAGAATAAACGGAGAAGGGGGGAAGACAAACCGAAAGATGTAGTACAAGACAAAACAAGGCGACATAAGACAACAAAGACATCAGGGGAGGTGAGTAGGAGTTGTGGATTCATTGAGCTAGATATCGGAATTCAGAGGACGTACAGAATGGGGTCAAGTCCATAGCATATATAGGGGGGGCAAGGTGACAACCGCAGGAACCACCCCATCTATGGGACTGAGGCCAATACTGCCGGGAAAGCAGCGGAGTCTTGGAAGCAAATCCAAAGCAACCATAGGTCGCGGAAGGACGCCATACAGTCTTCATCTAAGGCGACCATTTCTTCCATGCGCTTAATATCATTTAGACAGGTCAACCATGCCGACAAGGGGGGGACCAAGGTGGACTTCCAGTGTCCTGCAATAACCTGCCTGGCTGCAAAGAGGAAGAACCGCAGGGGGGATTTCTTCGCCTTTGAAATCGGGGAAGAGAGCAGTGTCAGGAGGGTCAGGGCAGGAGTGTTTCGTGTGGTCGTGGAGTGCGCCCTATCATATAAGGCAAACACAGTGTCCCAAAACCTCTTAATCAAAAGACAGGACCACCACATATGTAAGTACGTACCGTCAGCAGCTTGACATCTCCAGCAGGTCTGTGTCATCGAAGGGAACATATGGTGCAATCGAACTGGAGTAAAGTACCACCTGGAAAGCAGCTTAAAATAGCGCTCCTGCAGTTTACACGACATTGCCAATTTATGTGTAAAGCCGAAGACCTTATCCCAGTCAGTGGGAGTGAGGGCGGAGTCTACATCCTCGGTCCACGCGTTAGTGTAAGTGGGTAAAGAGGCAGAATGTTGGGTAAGAAGCAGTTGGTATAGTAAGGAGATGAGGTGTGTGGGGGGAATTGAAGTGGCACATAGCTGTTCAAATGGAGTGAGAGCCCTAGATACGTCGGGCGAGGAGCGTATGGAGCGGCAGTAGCTAGACAATTGAAGGTATGGCATCCACGCTCGACCATCCAAGGAGTTCTGATCAAGAAACGTCTGGTAGGAAATCATATAATTACCGCAAATAGTGTGGCGTATTTGTGGTCAGAACTGTCGATTCCAGCCCAGGAAGGAAGGAGCGTGGAGACCAGGTGGAAAGTGAGGGTTGTCTAGTATGGGAATCAAGGGGCTCGGTTAAGAAGAGAGTTGTGAAGGCGTGCGAGAGTGATGCCAACACCTCAGTACAAAGTAAACAAGAAGGGGCCATTCTGCGCTGCCACCCATGTCCGGTAAAGGCACCCATAGGGCCGCCGTAGGGTGTAGTGGGGATGTTGAGTTTTCCAGGGACACCCATTGTTTGTGTGGTGCACCGTGAAACCAGTCCAAGACCCTAGTCAGTAAGGAAGCTTTATAATAGAGGAGGAAATCAGGTAGACCAGCTCCTCCTCGAGATCTAGGTCTTGTCAACAGGCGATAGTTAAGTCTGGGTTTGGTATCCTTCCAAACAAACGTTCGGAAGGTATGCCCCAGCTTGAGAAAGAAGGAAAGAGGTATGTGTATGGGGACACGTTCATGCGGCCGAACCACGAGAGGGGTCTAGATCTCCATGATTGGAGGTCTGTCCCCGTCCTGGCCGATCAGACAGAGAGTCCACACGTGGCGAGGTCCGAGCCTGGCCAGACAGGCCTGACACAGCCGGCGGGGCCGCTGGTGTGTGTGGCAACCTCTGCGAGGCCTGAAAGAAGGTGGAAAGTTTCCCGGGCTTGCGTCCACCCGTGCCCGGGTTAGTCTTGGGGTGTCTTCTGGTTCCCATCAGGCATTTGGGGTGCTAATGGAGCTTTAGAAAGGCTGTTAGGGGCACCACGCACCGGAGCAGAGGGAAGATGCGACTCACTCCGCCATGCGCCAGCCACGCCCCCCGTGGAGGTTCATTGAAGTGAATGGCACCTTAGCCATTCCCTCCGGCTGCAATCACCCGCACTGGATCGCAAGGCACATTGTGTCTGCAGTGCGGTCCGGTGCGATCAAAATAGCAATAGCATTTTGATCACACCGCACTGGACTGCAGGCATAATGTGCCTTGTGATCCCGTGCAGGCGATTTCATTGTGGGTGTGCTAGAGGGCTGCAACCTGGAAGGTGTCAAGCAGCCAATCATCCTCACCATTAGAGGCTCTGTTGAATACCTGGCCCATCTTAGATTCTGCGCCTCTAGTGCATCCCCGATAACACACAGATCAATAGTTCCTCTCTCCCTGTGACCTAAATCCCAGATATGCCTCCTGTCTGTGACTCCAACCCACTCCGCGAAGTCCAGAGCTCACATACCCTAGTGCCCGGTACCCAGACCGTGACAGCTAACACACTATACTGAGTCTACAGAGGAGCAGCCTTGTCAGCCAAAGACAAGACGTTTGTTCATAATATAGAGATAACTGGGAGGGCTTAAAAAAGACTTGTGATTAGCCTGCAGAGTAAAGGACACAGGAGGGCACTGGCTTTCTAGCAGAATAAACAGGTTTTTCTGCAGGTATTGAACAGATATTGCAAAAGGCTTTCAAGGTATATTAAACCGACCAACAAAGAGCAAATAAGAGAAGTTCATTATAAGGGTTTACTCAAAATGAAAAAAAGCAAGCTATTTGTCTAATTATTATTTGGAATATACAGTCCATAAATATGAGTATGAATTATGATCACATTAAAAAAGCAATTGCAGGGGGGCGCTAGTGAGCAGCCAACCAAGATGGCCGCAATCTAACCTGGCTCCACTACACCCGGACACAAACCTCAAGAGCTAGATACGTATTTGGTGCCCCACTACCTGCCTAAATAGTGGCACAACTCTATGAACGGTTGGAGATTAGAGATGAGAAGGAGTTACAACAATACACACAACCGTTCACGCAGGGCGAATACTCCGGCCTTGAGACGCTCTCCAGCCAAGATGGCGTCGTCTCCCTCAGGGCCAAATTCACAGCCGTCCTCACAAGAGTCGACGGCGGATGCGGACCGGGCTTCAAATGCGAGTACATCCTCCACTGTGCCGGGCCATCAACCGGAGCCGGCTTGTAGGGATTCTGATCTACTAGATCTACTAATCCTGCTACAGAAGGAGCTGAGAACCGCCACCGACAAACTGGCGGCACAGCTCTCCCGCGATATCAAAGAACTGGGCTCCAGGATAAATGATATCGAATGCAAAATGGACGACGTGGTCAGCATTGTGGAATCTCACGAACAGGACCTAGACTCCGTTAAAACTGACCTTTCCGCTACCCTCCTCAAGCTGGAAGACCTGGAGAACAGGAACAGGCGCGGGAACATTCGCTTACATGGCATCCCTGAACATGTGGAGGACCTGAATGCCACGGTCACGGCCATGTTCCAGGAACTCCTCCCGCACTACCCGGTCGAAAGACTTGAGATGGATCGGGTGCACAGGGCCCTGGGCGCCAAAAGAATCCTCCCGCAATATAAACATTGTGGGCTTACAAGAAACAAGTTTCTGATGCATCTAGGCCCAAATTCCTACACGCGGCTTATCCTCAAGTGTTTCATGCTACCTTTAGGGAGAAAAAGAGGGGAGTTCTCCTGGCCTTCCATCGTGCTACACCCTTCACATGCACCAAAGAAATAGCTGATCCGACAGGTAGATATCTGATACTACTGGGCACACTCATGGACATGGACATCACAATTGTCTCCTACTATGCCCCTAACTCGAGACAGTCTCGTTTCTTCACTCACTTACTAGGGGTGATCGAGAGACACAAGGTGGGCACTCTGCTGGTGATGGGGGACTCCAACCTAGTCCTCAATCACAAGTTAGATCGGCACTCATCGAGCTCCGCAGCAAGGTCCCTACCCCCAGATCATGGTGAGATTGACCTCTTCAATTCTCTCCTCTCGGAACACACCTTGATAGATTGCTGGCGTGAAAAAAACCCTAGTGCCAAAGACTTTACTTTTTATTCAAACCCTCATGATAGTTTCTCCCGTATCGACCATATCTTTACTTCTCAGTCCTTCCTCCCTAGAATAAAATCATCCAAAATATTATCTGTCCCATGGTCTGATCATTCTCCAATCCTCCTCGAATGTGTGTCCCTAACATCCAGTCCACCCTCCTATACATGGCGCTTAAATGATTCCCTACTCACGTTCACTGACTCGGCAACGATCGTTCGGGAACACATTCTTCAGTATTTTGCGGAAAATGGGGGGTCAGTAACCTCGCCAATTTCTCTTTGGGAGGCCCATAAGGTGACCCTGAGATGAGATCTCATCCGCCTAGCCGCCAGCAGAAAAAGGGATAGGGAAAACAAAATCCAATCTCTTTATGCTGAACTAGAATCTCTAGACTCGGCCTGGAAAACCGCTCCTTCAGCCACTTTACGCAAACAAGTAGCCTCGGTAAAAGTGGAACTGAATCTTCTCCTTAACGACAAAGCCGAGAAGCAGCTCCGATGGGCAAAACACTCCTTCTACGCACGATCCAACAAACCAGGATCCATGTTAGCGAACTTATTGAATGCAAAACCTAGAGGAGCCAAACCTATTAAACTGCGGCTCTCTAACGGATCCCTGACGGCAAACCCCTCCCACATAGTTTCCAAATTTGCTCGCATCCTGCGCAATTTGTATAGCCCCCCATCTCAATTTGACATCCACAGGGCGGATTCTCTATTCACAGACTTTCCCCAGGGCACCCTGTCGGCTTCCATGGTGGAGAGGATGGAGGCGGAAATCACCGAGGCGGAGGTTCTAGCAGCCATTAAGACTCTCAAACCTGCTAAATCTCCAGGACCGGATGGCTTCACGGCCCTGTATTACAAAAAATATCAAGACATCCTAGCCCCCCACTTGGTGGAGATGTTCAACTATTTATCCAAGGGTAGGAAACTACACCCCTCCTCCCTGGCAGCCCAAGTAGTAATGCTCCCGAAACCGGGAAAGGATGACACAGACCCGCATAACTATAGGCCCATATCCCTCTTAAATATAGACACCAAGCTACTGTCCAAAATTCTGGCCAATCGGATAAATTGTTTCTTGGAAACAATGATCCACAGGGACCAGGTAGGCTTCGTTCCACACCGTCAAGCCACCGACAACACCAGAAAAGTCATCCAACTGATACACCATATGCGGCACCACAACCTACCAGGCATGCTATTATCCCTAGACATCCAAAAGGCCTTTGATAATGTCTCTTGGGACTATCTGCATTACATTCTAGGGAGGTGGGGATTCCCCTCAATCTTCTTACGATGGCTAGAAGCCCTTTATAGTAATCCCTCTGCCACGGTGCGCTACCTCCAATGTTCCTCTCCCTCATTTGACATCCGCCGGGGAACTAGACAGGGTTGCCCCTTATCCCCAATCCTATTCGTCTTAGCCCTCGAACCCCTGGCACACATAATTAGACGCGATCCAAATATTCACGGTGTTCTGGTAGGAAATACAGAGCACAAACTCAGCTTATTTGCGGATGACTTTCTCCTTACCATCTCGCAACCCCATATATCCATTCCAAATTTACTTACTACACTAGATTCTTTTGCGCAAGTTTCCAATCTAGCAATTAACACGGAAAAGTCGTTAGCTCTTAATATATCCTTAGCACAGGAGGTGGTCGAAACTATACAAAGAAATTTTGACTTTACCTGGCGCTCCTCCACCCTGGAATACTTAGGTATACAGTTAACCAGAGAATATGGCTCCCTTTATAAAATGAACTACGCTCCCCTCCTCAAAAACCTGCTGCAGCTACTGTCCACCTGGACCCGGCATAATCTATCGTGGTTAGGGAGAATTAATTCGGTTAAGATGACCATTCTCCCGAAGATATTATACTTATTCCGGACCCTGCCGGTGGCGATTCCGGGAAAAGTCTTGCACTCCTTTCAGAAGAAGGTGCTCGCATTTACCTGGGGAGCCACCAGACCCAGGGTCTCGAAGCACACCATGTGTACACACAAAAAACAAGGGGGTTTGGGTATTCCGAACTTCCGCAAATATTTCCAGGCGGCCCAGATAGCACCTATAACTAACTTATATTCTGATTCACTAGGACCATTATGGGTAGACCTGGAAAGTGTATATAGCGCCCCAACATCGGTCAGAGCTCTCCCATGGCTCCCCCCACACGCAAGGCCAAAATCTCTCACCCCCGTAATGAACCATACTCTCCGAGTATGGGACCACATCAAACATCAGGGAAAGCTAATCTCCCCCCATCTCCCATTAATGCCCATAATGGGCAACCCACTCTTTATCCCAGGGATGCAGTCGCCGGGGGCTTTTGCTTGGTGGAAGTCCCAAAACATAGTATACCTGCACAACCTATTGCAAGATGGGCGAGTGCGTACCTGGGATTCGATAAGGGCAGACTCACATGCTCCCCCCTCAGAATTCTTTCGATACCTGCAAATCAGACATTGGGCGGGGTCTGTTCTCGCCAGCGGGGTGCCCACCACTCGCCTCTCCTTAATGGAACATATTTGCTACCATACACCTTTGCAACCCAAGTTGATATCCATCTTATACTCCCAACTGAACTTAGCCCAGAGCAACTCAGTGCATAACTATGTCAGTGCTTGGGATAAGGATCTTCACGGGGCAGTTACTGAGGCAGAGTGGAAGCAGGTTTGGGCCTCGGCGGCGTCATGCACCATCAACATCACCTCACTAGAGACTGTATATAAGTCTATGATGCGATGGTACATGGTGCCAGCCCGACTAGCACATTCTCACCCTCAACAATCAGCCAAATGTTTTAGAGGTTGCGATGTGAAGGGTGATGTAATGCACATCTGGTGGACGTGTCCATTGGTTCACCGTTTCTGGATCAAAACTTTCCGGCTACTGAACTCAATTCTTCAAACAAACATAAAAAGAGACCCGAGGTATGCCCTGTTACACCTTAAACCTCCAAACCTCACGAACTCTCAATATAAATTGGCAGTCTTTATGTTCCTAGCTGCAAAACAAACAATAGCACAGGCGTGGAGGAAGCAGCAGATCCCCTTTGATGGGGTCAGCAGGCGGCTTGACTCATTCTTCATTAACAAAAAACTGTCCAGTATCCTGATGGACACTCAAAAGAAATTCCGGAAGGTCTGGGACCCCTGGTGGGCACATGCGCACCCAATCATTCCCCTCACGAGTCTTACGTCACTCTAAAACGGACACCCTGACCTGGAGGCACTGCTCCGCTGCCACAGATCCCTTTCCCGCTTCCCACCCAGTCCTTCTACTTCTTTTGGTCTTCCTTCTTTCCTTTTATCTCTATTTCTAAGATAGGGTACTCTGGCCCTTTCAACAAGCATCTCAAGACGCTAAAGTTTATACGGCTTGATCTCTATGTTAACAGTTGAAACATAACAACAGAAATGTGAATGTAATCAAGAAGGTGACTGTTACTAGCGTCTTAGAATTATCATTATATCTGTACCATGTATGTTTTATGTTTATGTTGGAAAATAAAAAATTATTGCAAAAAAAAAAGCAATTGCAGTTAACCATCTTCTCTTACTATAGCCATTTACAGGCTTAAATGGTTACTGATTGTTGATTTGACCACTTTATATCTCCTCTGTGACCTTCATAAAATTGTAATGTATGTTCCATCTTTTCGATATTGCATTATTACTTGAACATTGTTAAAAGTATTCTTATTAAAAAGGTTGAACGAAAAAAAGCAATTGCATACTAGATTCGCTTGTACCACAAAAAGCCTGCGTGTCCAGTTTCCTCCCAATAATTATATATCTACACATACATAAACATACAGTATATATATATGTGTGTGTGTGTGTGTATATATATATATATATATATATATA
>NW_017307769.1:135455-138212 GCF_000935625.1 Nanorana parkeri
ATATAGTTATATAAAACATATAGTTTTATTATAATGTGTGTGCCAAACTGCTTTATTTCAGGTCTTATCTACAGCTTTGTGTAGGGATGATGCAGTGAAATCAGTCCACAGAGCAAAGAGTGACAACCAATCACTTTCTGTAATCAATCAAGACACTAATCAGGACTGTGCTGCAAGATGTGCTCAGCTCTGTCTATGTTCGGAAAGTAGCAATGGCGGTGTACCACCAAGCTTTTCCATGTCACCATAAAAGATCTCACAGCCACACCTGATTAGTTAAGATAAAAGACATACAAACACAAAGGATAATTGGAAGGTTTGTACGGCAGCATGGGAAACAATTACATTTTTACCAGAAACTTAAAAAAGGCAGAGCATCTCTGGTGTGTACAAACTTCTGCAGATTTTTGTAATAAGTATGTTGGCAAAACTCACAAAGCAGCCACTGCTCATATTCCTTTTCCTGTGGTCACTCTTTTTGCCTACACCCTTGTTGGTGTAGGCAAAAGAAGGGCATGCTACAGGTTGATACTAGTTCTCAGAGAAACAATTGCTGCACAAATGATTGATATCACAAGCTGGAAACTGTTTATCTCCAAAGTCAAAGCATGCTGTAAACACACACAGGATCCTCCAACACTAACATGTTTCATCAAATGACTTACTCATAGAGATTACAAAGACAGCATTGAAATAGTTTCATTTCCCCTAGTCACATCTGTTACTGATGAATAGCCTCCGCTCCCTGTCTTTTGTAAACCCCTTCTCTATCAATGCACGCAAATGCATGTGAAAAAACAATCACCCGCTATCCAGCCTCCCTTAGTCCACACATGGTGGTCCCATGGTGGGAGAGGGGAACAAGGGTAAAAGTGGAGCAGTGTGGGAGATGTTAGGACGGATGGAAAAGGGGGAAAGGGACCAAAAGGGAGGAGAAATTAAAAATTACATTTTATTAAACAAAACCATTACATGTATAAGTTAGCAAAAAAATCTATGACTATTAAATAAACCAGATATATTAAACAATTACAATATACAAACAAGTAAGTTGTAGATGAGTAAACATGCTCACTAATATACAGACCCTCCAGAGATCAAGAACTACACCTTGTGGGCAATCACTTTTCATAAAAATATGTAACATCTTATTCATAGTTCATGCAATCATCACATCATATATGTGCCTTGAATTTAAAAATCCAAAAAACTTCACGTTTATACAATAGGGAAAACCTATCCCCCCTCTGGAAGGTGTATGTACTGTTTCAATAACCTGAATCCTCATAGAATCAATGTTACTATTATGTGCCTCACAAAAGTGCTTTGCAACATTAGCACTTTTCTTTGTCCTGATGTTGGACAAGTGAGTGCGGTCACATACTCTTCGTATAGTTTTGCCAACATACTGCTAGTGGCAAACTACACAGGAGATCACATAAATCACAAATCTGGTTTGACAATTTACTAATTGTTTGATGTGATAGGATGTGCCAGTGACATAAGATATTATTGTATGATGATCACCTAGCAGATCACAGCTCGAACAGCGGGAAGCATTGCATTTGAACATGCCCCTTGTGTGTAGCCAGATGCATCCATCCTTATTATATTTTAGGTTTCAATAAGCTAGGTGATCAAATGTTACCCAGGGTTTGTGCTCATCTTGCAACAAATTGAATTCCTCCCTGTGATATGCTCCACATATCATCATCTAGATGCAAAATGGGTAAGTATCTTTTAATATTTTTTTAATGTTCTCATACTGGCAACTTTATTAAGTGGAGAAAGGGGTGTTCTGTCTTTATTCGATCTAGCTTGTTTCCTTATGTTGTTTGAATGTTTTAAAAGTTCTAATCTGTCAATTCATTTCACCTCATCATACTGTATGTCCATCTAATCAAGGAATGGGAGTACCCCCACTGTTAAAACCTATTCTGAAGTTCAAAGGATTCTCTTTCAAAGTCCTCTGTTTTGGAACAATTCTGTTTGAGACAAATGTATTGTCCAGTAGGTATTGCTCTTTTCACTGACCCCTGGTGGTGACTTTCGGCCAAGGTTTTCTGCATGGCTCAACCCATACTTTGCCATCTTGACTCAAACCGATCAGTGTAAGAGCCAAATAATTGATGTTATTATTTTTTCCTTCCAAAGTAAATCATAGATTATAATCATTAGGATTGAGATATTGAGAGAACCCCTTTAGATCCAAAGACTGATTGGTAATGAAGATTAGATCACCTATGTAGTGTGTGTAGAAATATTGGTCACAGCACTGCAGGATCCCGTTCCAACTGTCTACTTGGAAGTTTTTCCCCTCCCCCCTTCTAATGCGTGCTACACATACTTTGTTATGCTCTTATTTTGCCTGTTTTTGGTGTTTTTTTTTACTGTTCTAACATTACCCTGTTTTACTTCATCCATTTGGCATTGTTTATCTGTTAGTATTAGAATGTTTACTCTGTTGAAAATGCTCACAATATAAAATCAGGCCATATCTACTTCTATGCATGATTACCTAAGTATTTGCATTGACCTTTCATGGTCCCATAGCGACTCCTCCAGGAATTTTCTCTGATCATTAATGTGTATTAAAATTAGCTCTATAAATACTAAATGACTTAATAGCCCAAACAAGCATACTATGCTCTGGAGGGAGCAGCCTCTCTCCGCTGCGATGTGTTGTGTGTCAAGGAGACTCACTTCCACAGAGATAACCCCCCCCCCCCCCCCCGTTACAAACAAGAAATTACACCA
>NW_017307769.1:138319-139083 GCF_000935625.1 Nanorana parkeri
CGCACCCTGCACCAACATGCCCCCCCCCCCCCCCAGCTGTTAACAATGAGATATCCCACACTATTTTTTTGCCAACACTGAGAAGAAAAGGTGTGATGATTGTGGTTAAAAATACCACTCAATTTCAAGAATATGATGTACACCTAGACCCGAATGGTAGATTTAGCATTTTAGTGGAATCCCTTAACAAATCCCTTAGTAACTCTAATTAATTTATATGCCCCAAACACTTTTAGGCATCCCTGATGCTTAATCCTTACAATATTTGGAGATATATCTTTATGCAAAGTAAATCAATCTAAATCCCAAATTTTAGCTAATAATATCTCGCCTCCACTCAAGCACAATATAGCATCTGTCTCCCCTTCTCATGAGCATCCTCTGACTCCCTTAAGTATCTAGGTGTTAATTTGACTTCTAGTTCTAAATTGTTTCACATAAACTATACCCCTCTTTTATACACTATCAAACAATATGCAAAGACTTCTGCCATCCTCCTATCTCTTTTGGACATGTAGAATCACCCTCATTAAAATCTCTGTACTTCCCCATATTTTATATTTGTTTAGGGCAATGCCTATTCCCATCTACCCATGACTGATATCACAGTGCACACACTGGGAATCTCTTCTAAAACTATTACATAAATAGTATTATACCCCCCACAGACTGGCTACATTTTTCCCATGCACTTCCCCATTATGCTGGTGCAATTGTGGCCACATCGGCACACTCCATCATATATGGTGGCAATTTCAATAAAA